>NC_067411.1:47291517-47591517 GCF_009764475.1 Pristis pectinata | reverse complement strand
AAGTTTAGAATAACACATGCATTTTGGGGGGGGGGGGGGGGGGGGGGTGTGGAGTGAATCACACCAGTGACTCTCCTTCCATTGACTGCTAGTAATGTGCTCTTTTATTGAATTCATCAACCTAATTTAACTTTCTCTATGGAAATTAAGGATCAAGATCTCATTGTTGAAGATAATAAGTCACAATTGTAATAAAGAGCAATGTTATGATATTTTATAATTATCATTTAATAAAATGCTAACAATATTTACTTTTCACGATAGGTTATGTATAAACATTTAAGAAACTCTGTTTTTCAAAAGCTTCAGAAGAACCTAAAGTATCTCATGGACAGGCAACGTTCTAACCACAGTAATATAGATAGGTGTGGTATTTGCTCACGAGGTCCCAGAAATAGAAATGATTCAAATGATTAGATAATCTTTTCTACTGGTCGTGAAAACAATATTGACAAATCATATTTCTTCCTTATAAAAGAGCAAAAGCAAATTATTGTGAATGTTGAAATTCTGAAAAAGTTGGAAATACTCAGCAGGTCAAGCAGCATTGATGGAACAAACTAATGATGTTTAGGTCAATGACCTATTATCAGAATAGCAAGAAGTTAGGAGATACAACAAGACATAAGGCACTGGTGTATTGACACATCACACCACAGATCACACAAAGTCATAACAGAGGAGGGACAGGCATCAGAAGGATGTCCCCTTGACTGAAGTATCTGGAAGACTTCTGCCAAAGTAAAGCACATCAAGAATAAAAAGGTATTTTGAATGTGTGTATGTTTTTTCCCCCCTTTTCATGCTTAAAGTAGGAATGTAACATCTGTGGCTTAGGTAATATCGGGTGCATACTCTTAAGTACTTGGTTAGTTTAACTTACTGATTATCCTCCAGTAACTTTAGAGAATGATACAGAAACACCAATTACTTCATTGTAAAAGGAGCAAAAGCAAATTATTGTGAATTATTTTCTGAAGTGCACTTTGTTTTGCAAATGTGTTGGTCCTCCATCTAATGCACTCTACAGGGTCTCATTGTGCTCTTGTGGCCACTGATAATATAACAACATTAAAATTCATCTGTTTACAGTGCAAACTCTCACCTCCACTCTCTCCATTCTTAAAATGGTTCATTTGCCTGGAAATTCAGTAGTTCATGCAACTTGACTTCTTCATGGTGTATCATCTCACTAAGTCACATTCTTCTCTGTACACACCCATGTGTTTACCTAATTTTCAAGCAGAGTCAAAATGTTGCAGTTTCATTAAATAGTACAACTGACACCAGGTTTCAGAATAATCTTTCACAAACTGGATGATAGTGAAGAAGCTGAACAAAGGGCTTTTACTACAGAACAATTCACAGAATTGATATTGGTATTGGTTTATTATTGTCACTTGTACTGAGGTATAGTGAAAAACTTGTCTTGTATACTGTTCATATAGATCAATTCATTACATGGGGCATTGAGGTAGTACAGGATAAAAATAATAACAGAATACAGAGTAAAGTGTCACAGCTACAGAGGAAGTGCAATGCAGGTAGACAATAAGGTTCAAGGTCATAAGGTAGACTGTGAGGTCAAGAGTTCATCTCATCATAAGAGAAGCATTCAATGGTCTTGGAAGCTGTCCTTGAGCCTGGTGGTATATGCCCTCAGGCTTCTATCTTCTGCTGGATGGGAGAGGAGGTGACCCAGGTGAGTGGGATCTTTGATTATGCTGGCTGCTTCACCAAGGCAGCAAGAGATATAGACAGTCCACAGAGGGGAGGCTGACTTCCGTGATGCACTGGGCTGTATCCATAAACCTCTGCAGGTTTTTCTGGTCCCAGGCAGAGCAGTTGCCATACCAAGCCATGATGCGTCCAGATAGGAAGCTGTCTATGGTGCATTGATAAAAGTTGGTGAGTGTCAAAGAGGACATGCCAAATTTCTTTAGTCTCCTGAAGTAGAGGTGCTGATGAGCTTTCTTGGCCATGGCACCAACTTGGTTGGATCATGACAGACTATTGGTGGTGTCCAATCCTTGGAACTTGAAGTTCTCAACTGTCTCGACCTCAGCACCACTAATGTAGACAGGTGCATGTACACTGCTCCATGTCCTGAAGTCAATGACCAGCTCTTTTGTTTTGCTGACATTGAGGGAAAGGTTGTCATGACACCATGTCACTAAGCTTGCTCTCTCCTTCCTGTATTCCAACTCATTATTTAAGATATGGCCCACTATGGTGGTATCATCTGCAAACTTGTAGATGGAGTTAGAACAGAATTTGGCTATGCAGTCATGAGTATATAGGGAGCAGAGTAGAGGGCTGAGGACACAACCTTGTGAGGCATCAGTGTTGAGAACGTGTGCTGGAGGCATTGCTGCCAATCCTCACTGAAGTCAAGGATCCAGTTGCAGAGGGAGGTGTTGAGTCCCAGGTCTCGGAGTTTGCTTGGAATTATAGTATTGAAGGCAGAGCTGTAGTCAATAAAAAAAAAGTCTAATGTAGGTTTTTACTGTCCAGATGCTCTAGAGCTGAATGTAGGGCCAGGGAGATGGCAACCACTGTAGACTTGTTTTGGCCATAGGTGAATTGCAGTGGGTTGAGATTTTCGAGGAGGCTGGAGTTAATGTGTGCCATGACCAGTCTCTCTATGCACTTCATAATGGTGGATGTCAGACCCTACAGTCAGTAGTCATTAAGGCATGTTACCTTGTTTTTCTTAGGTACCACAATGATAGTGGTCTTAAAACAGGTGGGAATCTAAGATTGAAGCAGGGAGGATAAATATGTCTGCAAATACCCCCACCAACTGATCAACACAATATCTGAAGACATGGCCAGGGACACCATCTGGGGCAGATGCTATCTTCAGCTTCACTCTCTGGAAGACTGATCTTACATCCTTAACAGTGACCATGGGTTCAGTTGTATTGGAGGCTGTCAGGGTGGGTGGTGACAAACCAATCCCCTTTGTTTCAAAATCCACAGAATACATTAAGTTCATCAGGAATTGATGTGCTGTTGTTAACGATACTGCCCGACTTAGGTTTGTAGCCCATTATAGCATGTAAGCCCTGCCACAACTGACAGCTGGTCTGGGACTATTGTGAACTGGTATTGCCTCTTAGCATTTCTGATAGCTTTATGGAGGTCATCTCAATTTCTTGAATGTCAGTGTCACCCGATTGGAACGCAGCAGTCCTCAACTTCAGTAGGGAGTGGATCTCCAGTTCATCCATGGTTTCCTGTTTGGGAACACCTGTATTGTCCTCTTCAGTACACAGTCCTCAATATACTTGCTGGTAAAGTCTGTGATGGTGGTGACGTACTCAATGAAGGCTGGCAGCTGAGTCTTTGAACATGGACCAGTCCACTGACTCAAAGCAGTTGCAGAGAAGCTTATCTATTTCCTCAGACCAGCACTACATGACTCTGTACTGGATCCTCCAGTTTCTATTTGTATGCAGGGAGGAGGAGTATAGTCTGGTGGTCTGATTTACCAAAGTGAGGATGAGGGGTGGCTTGGAAGGTATCTTTGATGGTTGTATAGTAATGGTCAAGGGTGTTAGATCCCCTGGTGGTACAGCATAATTTCTCTGCTGTGTGCCTACTATCCAGAGACAAGTTTCTATAAAGAGAAAGACTTTCTCAGAACTCCTCCCTAACTATTGTTGCAATATCTACAGTGAGCAGTTGGTCATACTCTGCAATGTGGGCCGATAGGGACAATCCCACAGACCAATCATAAGATCTGCATTTTTTTTTCCAGCCCAGAACAGAGGGGATCACATCATGAGTAGCAAATACAGGTTACTAAATGGAAGATAAAACACCTTCACCTGAAAAGAAGGTTTGAACTCCTGAAAAGCATGAAGGTAAAATAGTAGATATTGCATCTCCTCTAATTGCATGGAAGGTGCTACAGGAATGAGGGTAGGTTGCTAGTGATGGGAGATTGAACCAGGTTGACCTAGAGGTCCCTGCTCTGTTTATATGCAGAAGAGTGAGTTTGAACCCATGACCAACTGTTTAGTAAAAGAATGTTACAATTGAGCTATTTACATGAGAACAATTAGACATGCTTTATTTTAATCCACAAAGTGGCTTACTTATTTTAGTAAGTGTTTCCTCCTTCCCCCTTCCCCCCCCCCCCCCCACCCCTGAGACAAATGTAAAGTGAGATGGTAAACAAAGACTTGGATTTATATTAATTCCTTAAAACAATCTGCAGGAAATTCTGATAGTATTTCACACACAAATCTGACTGAGAAATTATACTCCCACCAGGGAATTTCACACTCTAGACATACATCAAGATCTTTGACAGCAAGGTCAGCAAGCTGAAAAATTTATGGTCCATTAAAATACTTGATGCACCTACTGACCTTAAATGCAGAACTCCTCCACTGCTTTACTGGTTAATATTGTGGGCATATTATTGCACTGGGACTTCAACCCATAACTGACAGAGGAGAGAGCTAACAGCACAAAAACATTTCAACCATTGATTCTTCTTCCTGGATTCAAAAACAAATATCCAAAATCCCAGTTTAAATCCATCTAAACCTCATGGGACAATGGGATTAATTCCATCATCCCATGAGGTTTAATCTCCCCTCATGGGATGAGGGTCTCATCCCAGGAATCAACCTAGCCAATCTTTGTTTCACTTCCTCTTGCTATATCCTCCATTCCTTAAGCAGATCAACCTTGGACAGTATTCTATTTATCGTGTCAGCAGGACCCTATTTTTGCAGTAAATTGACTATCCTTGTACTTAAATCCTTTTGTAGTCAGGTCCAAAATGCCATCTGCTTTCTGTATTGCTTGTTATACCTACAAATTAACTTTCATGTACAAAGTCACTGAGGTCCCTCTAGATGCAATAAATTTTCAATCTAAGCAATTAAAAGTTCTCCACCTTTATTTTTCAGCTGAACAATACTCAAGTATGACCTTGCACAGGTACTTGAGCTGCTCTTTCCTGTTTGCTCCTGAGCACCTGTGCTTGAAGCCTCATCACAATGCAGATCTTTTCTCCCAGATGGTGTTGAAATATGCAGTCAATGTCTGTGCTGATGGTTGATAATATCAGCATCTTGTCTCTCCCCCTTCTTAATTGGTACTTGTAACCACCTTTACCTGAAGAAAAACCAGGGAAGTATGTCAA
The DNA here is from genome assembly GCF_009764475.1 of Pristis pectinata. Taxonomy (NCBI): domain Eukaryota; kingdom Metazoa; phylum Chordata; class Chondrichthyes; order Rhinopristiformes; family Pristidae; genus Pristis; species Pristis pectinata. The sequence continues at coordinate 47,586,353 of NC_067411.1, read as the reverse complement.
TGTGTTTTATGCAATTTGTTTGCAAGATCGGGCTATTGTGACTAAAATGATTCCAATATGTGCAGACTGGGAGCCATGGTGAGCTTCTTACATCACTAAGTGTTTGGATAAGCCAAGGCATGTGGATGTTTGGGTTAGCACCTTGGTGATAGCTGGATGGATAATCTTGGTATGATGTATTACATGAAGTTGAATAAATTCACCTTGATGACATGAATAAAGTTGAACATTTTCTTGAACTACATCCTCCACCTTTGGGCAAGGCTACTGCCATTGATGTTTGGTCCATTTGCTGACATTGTTTCCTCAGAACCCCATTACAGATTCAAGTCTCTGATCTCACAATCAATGGTTCAGACTGAAGCTCTACAATCCTCCCATACATGTACCTTCATGAAGGGTGATAGACAATTAAACAGGAGGAGACTCCAAGAATATTCTCATTGTCAATGATGGAGTCTGATACACAAGTACTAAAGACAAGCTAGAAGCATTTGCAAACAACTCCAGTCCTTAATTTACACTGGAAGTCCCCATGATCACAGAAGACAGTCTTCAGCCAATTTGGTTCAGTCTAATTCATAGAAAGGAACAGATGAGAGCACTGAATACAGCAGAGGTTATGGAACTCAACTATATCTGAACTATAGTACTGAAGACTAGCCCACTTCTTGCCAAGGTGTGTCGGTACAATTACAGTACTATGGAAAATTGCTCAAATTCTGTCCACCAGAAGCAGGATAAATCTGGTAAGTGATCAAAGTTATGATTGACAGTGCTACAGTGGCACTTCCTCTCCAATGACCTTTTTGCAAATTCCCAATTTGGATTTAGCCCACACTACTCAGCTACAGATCTCATCACAACCTAAGTACAAACAGACAAAAATAAAGACCAAGTGCCTCTAAAAGAACAACATTGTCAAGTGTGACATCAGGAGCCCTGGTAAAATTGAAATCAACAGGAATCAAGAAAATCCCTCCACAAACTGGAGCCATACAAAATAGAAAATGGTTGTGACTGTTGTTACTGCAGCCCCAGGATGATGCTACAGGAGTTCAAGGCAGTATCCTTGGCTCAATTATCTTCAGCTGATTCACTAGTGACTGTCCTTCCATTATAAGACTGAAGTGGGAATGCTCATGATTGCACAATATGGTATTCCATTCACAGCTCCTCAGCAAATAAAGTAGCTTATGCTTGCATGCAGCAAGACCTAGAAAATATCCAGCAGTTGGACTAAAATTGCAATTAACATCAATAAGCCCCAGGCAACAACCATCTCCAACAAGGGAATCTTTGACATTTAATTTCATTATCAGAGTTCCTTACCATCAACATATGGGAGTGTAAGGGGACGGGGGTCATTGACCAAAAATGTAACTGACCTGCCATAAAAATACCTTTACTTTAAGTCAGGCTGGTTACAGTGCAGCAAGTGAGTCACCTTTGACTCCCTAAAGATATTTCACTATGTATGAGGCACAAGTCAGGAGAATGAAATACTGTGTACTTTCCTTTCTCAATCTTATTAGTTTCCAAATTAATACAGAATATACAACAATGTTTGTACATGTAATACAAAACAATCAGGAGAACAATCATGGCATAGATCATCATAAACAATATAAAAATCTGTAGATCCCTTAATCTTAGTAAATGAATATAATAAAAAATATACACAAGAAATCCCCAAATCAATAAGAAAAATTATAAACAATATATCAAACCAAACTAAGAAATTTCAAAAAGAAAACACTGGACTGAAATTTCAGTAGAAACAGCAATATTATGTCATCAGCTCTGTTCTTCTAAATTGGAGAATTATTGAAAGGGGATCTCTATCATGTGAAAATATTGAATAAATAGACTCCAAATATCTTCAAATTTAAACAAAGGATCAACAGTACCACTTCTAATTCCCCCCCCCCCCCCCCAAGTTTAAACATGATATAGTTTGAGAGAAATACTGCGTACTCTTGATAGGCACCCAACCCATTCACTCACTCCACCATCAATGCACAGTAGCAGCAGTCTGAACCATCTACAGGGTGCACTGCAGCAACTCACCAGTATCCCTTAGACAGCACCTTCCAAACACAGATTCTACCAGCTAGAAGGACAAGGGCAGCAAAAACATGGGAACACCACCACCTTGAAGTTGCTCTCTGAGCCACACACCATTCTAACTTGGAAATACTCCATTCCTTCACCATCGCCAAGTCAAAATCTGGAACTCCATTGTTAACAGGATTGCACCTATTCTCACATCTCAGGAATGCAGTGTCATAGTCATTGAGTCAGAGTAATACAGCATGGATAAAGGCCCTTGGCACAATGCATCTATGCCAACCATGGTGCCCATGCAGCTAGTCCCAATTTCCTGTGTTCAACCCATATCCCTCCAAGCCCCATCCCTCCATGTACCTATCCAAGTGCTTCTTAAATTATACTGTTGTACCTGCCTCATCCACTTCCTCTGGCAGCTCGTTCCATGTACTCACCACCCTCTGCATGAAGTTGCCCTTCAGGTCCCTTTGAAATCTTTCCCTCTCACCCTAAATCTATGTTCCTAGTTTTGGACTCACCTACCCTGGGGAAAAAGACTTACCATCCACTTTATCTATGCATCTGTTTTAAACATTTCTATAAGGTTGCCCCATTCTCCTACATTCCAAGGAATGAAGACCTGCCTGGCCAACCTCCCTATAATGCAGGACCTCTAGTGCTGGCAGCATCCTTGTAAATCTTTTCTGCACTTTCCAGTTTAACCACATCTTTCCTATAACAGGGTGATCAAAACTGTACACAATACTCCAAGTGCAGCCTCACCAAGAACTTGTACGACTGCAATATAATGTCCCAATTGCCCTGACTGAAGGCCAATGTTCTAAATGCCTTTTTCACCACTGTCTACCTTTTCCATCATTTTCAATGAACTATGCACTTGTTTTAGAGAAACAAAGGACTGCAGATGCTGGAATCTAGCTGAAAAGCACTATGATGCTGGAGGAAATCAGGCCAGGCAGCATCTGTGGAGAAAAGCAGGCAGTCAATGTTTCAGGTCAAGACCTTTCTTGAGGGCTGAAGATTGGAAAAGGGGAAGCCCAATATATAGGAGGAAAAAGCAGAGCAGTGATAGGTGGACAAAAGAGGGGAAGTGGGGTGGGCACAAGGTAGTGATAGGCAGGTGTGGGGGAGGAGGGGAGAGCAGATCCACCAGGTCAAAGGTAAGAGGAAAAAAGTCTAGTAGAGGGAAGAGAAGCATGGTGGGGGGTTGGGAAGGGTTGTGGGGAAGGGGGTGGGGGATTACTTAAAGTGGGAGAATTCAATATTCGTGCCCTTAGACTGCAAGGTTCCAAGACAGAAAATGCAGTGCTGTTCCTCCAGTTTGCACTTGGAATTCTCCTGACAGTGGAGGAAGCCGAGGACTGTCATATCAGTGATAGTGTGGGAGGGAGAATTGAAGTGACTGGCAATGGGAAGATGCAGGTCACAGTTACTGACAGAGCACAGGTGTTCTGTGAAACATCTGTATTCTGAGCTGTCTGTTCCATTTCACTCTACCATTCGGAGTATGCCCTACACTATATGACTTTCTAAAGTGCATCACTCGACACTTACCTGTATTGAAATCCATTTGCCATCCCTCAGCCCACTTGTCTAACTGACCAAGATCCCCCTGTAACCTACAATAACCTTTGTCACCATCAAAGCCTCCTAATTTTGTTTAATCTGCAAACTTACTGATCAAGCCTTGTGTATTCTCATCTAAATTTACATCAATAACAAACAATAACTGACCTCTGGAGCACACCACAAATCACCAGCCTCCATTCCAAGAAACCACCATCAACCACCACCTCTGCTTCCTACCACGAGCTCATTTTGAATCCATCTAACTAGCTCTCCATAGAACCATAGAATACAGCACAATGCAGGCCCTTCAGCCCACCATGCTGTGCCAACCTTTAAACCATGCCTAAGACTAACCCCTTCCTCCCACATATCCCCCTATTTTAAATTCCTCCATATGCTTATCTAAATCTCTTGAACTTGACCAATGTATCTGCCACTACCCCAGGCAGCACATTCCATGCACTAACCACTCTCTGGGTGAAAACCTCCCTCATATCTCCCTTGAACTTCCCACTCATTTTAAAGCCATGCCCTCTTGTATTGAGCATTGGTGCCCTGGAAAAGGTGCTGGCTGTCTACTCTATCTACTCCTCTTAATATTTTGTATACCTCTATCACGTCTGCCCCCATCCTCCTCTCCAAAGAGAAGCCCTAGCTCCCTTAGTCTCTCCTCAATCCATACTCTTCAATCCAGGCAGCATCCTGGTAAATCTTTTCACCCTTTCCAACACCTCCACATCCTTCCTATAATGAGGGGACCAGAACTGGACACAGTACTCTAAGTGTGGTCTAACCAGAGTTTTGTAAAGCTGCATCATTACCTTGCAGCTCTTAAACTCAATCCCATGATTTGTGAAAGCTAACATCCCATAAGCTTTCTTAACTACCCTGTCCACCTGTAAAGACACTGACCTGTGGATATGAACCCCCATATGGGGATTCCTTGGGACCTAACCTTCCAGAACCAGCCTACCATGCTTGCCCTTGTCAAAGGCCTTGCTAAAGTCCAAATAGACAACATCCACTGCCCTACCCTCACTTACCTTTTTGGTTGCCCCTTCAAAAAACTAAGGTTCATCAAGCACGACTTTCCAATCAAAACCATGTTGGCTCCTTCTAATCTGATTTTGTCTTTCCAAATGCTGGTAGATCCTGTCCCTCAGAATTCCCTCCAGTAACTACCCCACTACTGATGTCAGGCTGACTGGCCTGTAGTTCCCTGGCTTGACCTTGCTACCCTTCTTAAACAAGGAAATATTAGCCACCTTCCAGTCCTTGGGAACTTCAGTGGCTAATGATGAAGCAAATATCTCTGCAAGGGCCTCGGCAATTTCTTCTCTAGCCTCCCACAATGTCCAAGAATGTATTCAGTCAGGCCCTGGGAATTTATCCTCCTAATTCACTACAAGGCTGCAAATATCTCCTCCCTGGTAACATAAATTTCCTCCAAAACATCTCCATGAGCTTCCCTTATCCCTTGAGCAACCATGGTTTTGTCCACAGGTAATACCAAAGACAAATATTCATTAAAAATCCCACCCATCTCCTGCAGGTCAAAACAGAGGTGGCCTTGCTGATCTCCAAGGGACCTACTCGCCCAAGCCACCATTTTAATCTTTGTATAATTATAGAACCTCTTGGGATTTTCCTTCACCTTACCTGCCAGACCCATCTCATACCCTCTTTGCCCTCCTGATTTCCATCTTAAGTGTATTCTTAACTTTTCTTCATGGTCATCAAGGGATTCGCTCATCCCCAACCTTCTGAACACAACATATGCTCTTTTTCTTGACCAGACTCACTATTCCTCATCAGCCAAGATTTCCTGAACTTGCCAAATTTACCCTAACAGGAACATGCTGCTCCTTGACGTCACTCTTCAAAGCCTCCCACTTGTTATTCATTCCTTTCCCTTCAAACAGGCTCACCAAATTGACCTCTGCTAGATCCTGCCTAATTCCCCCAAAATTAGCCCTGCTCCAGTTTAGAATCCTAACCTGTGGACCTGTCCTATCCTTTTCCATCACTATCTTAAAACTAATAGAATTATGGTCACTGGAGCCAGTGTTTCCCGACTGCCACTGCTGTTACTTGCCATGTCTTGTTCCCTAAGAGGTCCAGTATTCCACCCTCCAGAGTAGAGTCCTCTATATTGACTCAGGAAACGTTCTTGGACACATTTTATAAATTCCATCCCTTCCAGGCCCTTAACACCCTGGATAGTCCAGTCAATATCAGGGAAATTAAAAACTCCCACAAATACAACCCTATTAATCTTACAACCATCAGTAATTTCTCTGCACACCTGCTCCTCAAGTTCCTGCTGACTATTGAGGGGTCTATAATACAGCCCCACTGGGGTGACCTTCCTCTTGTTTCTAAGTTCTACCCATATGGCCTCACTGGATGATCCCCAAGAATCTTCTCTAGGTACTGCTGTTACATCCTCCCTTATCAAAAAGGCAACACCCACTCCTCACTTACCTGCACCTGTCACACCTGTAACATCAGTATCCTAGAACTGAGCTGCTGGTCCTGCCCTTCTCAGCCACATTTGTTATGGCTATAGCATCCCAGTCCTCAGAGCCAATGGTGAGCAGACCCTCAGCAGTGGTTCGAGGCAGCAGCTCATCACCTTCTCAAGGGCAACTAGGGATGGAAAATTAAATGCAGGTTCAGTCTGCAAAGCCCACATCCCTTGAATGATTATATAAAAACATGCTTGAGAAAGAGCAACTTCAATAACTCATGACATCTAGAGCAAATGTAAGAAATAACTGAAGCTATTTTGACCAAATTCTGTCTTATGTTGACATGCTAATTGAAATACCAATTTAAATATCATTTGCCCAAATGTCTGGAATCACTTGACAATGAATATTGTTACCTATGTTATTGGGCTCCGAGAAGTGCAGGGTAAGGTTACTTACACACTGACCAAGAACAATTCAGGAAAAAACTGAAAGAAAATTAAATAAGCATCTTTGAGCCAGACAGAAGTTAGGAGGGGGAAAAAATCTGGTCTAACACCCTGGAATTCTGAAGGAATCTACTTCTTGTACCCTTCCCTTGTTCTAGGATAGGAAATAGCAGGATGTTATTGATTCATGCAAGATGCTACTGATTGTCACCCAAACATTGAAAATATTCAGATTATAGAGAACCAGAAGGAAAGAGCAGAGAAGATACTAACAGATAGAGTGTAAGAGGTGGTGTGAGTGCTCTAGAGGGACAAGCATCAGCAAGATGCCCTGTTCAGGTGGAGAAAACCAGAAAAGAATGAATTATTGACCAAGTTCCTGTGGGGATATCATTCATCTGAACTGTTTCCCTCTTCAGATATTGACCAGCTTGCAGAGTATCTCCAGCATTTTCTCTTTATGTTGTTCAAAGAATATGAAGTTCAAGAATAGCTACTTCCCTTCAACCATTTAGTTCTTGTATCAACCAGCACAACCCTAGTCAGTGTTAGCAACACTGACTGCTTTGATCACTTTGCACCAAAATGAATTGTTTTTTTATGTTCTAATTGTGTTCTCATAAAAATTGCTTAATTCATGCTTAATGTTTTTCTTGTGAATGCTAATTATATGATGTTGCTGCAAGTAAGTGTCTCATTGCACCTGTGCATACATGTACTTGTGCACAGAACAATAAACTCAACTGACTTTTCTAGCATATGTATTTTTTTTTTAATTACTGACTGAACTGTCAGAAAGTTAAAGAGGGAGAAAGTTTGGCAATTTCACTAAATGTATTGTAATTTTACTTCTCAAAAAAGTTATTATTTCTCAACCTTTGAACTGTGACCCCCTTAATCATAGAACACTACAGTACAGAAAACAGTCCATTCAGCCCTTCTAGTCTGTGCCAAAACTTTATTCTGTTAGTCCCATTTACCTGCACCAGTCCATAACCCTCCAGACCTCTCCCATCCATGCATCTATCCAATTTATTCTTAAAACTTGAGTGAGCCCACATTTACCTCAGATGGCAGCTTGTTCCACACTCCCACCACTGAGTGCAGCAGTTCCCCTAATATTCACCCTAAATCTTTCCCCTTTCACCCTAAAGCCATGCCCTCCTCTCCTAAACTAGGTGGAAAGGGCCTACTCACATTTACTCTATCTATACCCCTCAATTTTGTAAACCCCTATCAAATCTCCCCTCATTCTTCTGCACTCCAAGGAATAAAGTCCTAACCTGTTCAATCTTTCCCTGTAACTCAACTCTTGAAGACCCAGCAACATTCTAGTAAACCATTCTAGTGCATTCTTTCAATCTTACTGATATCCTTCCTATAGTTAGGTGACCAGAACAGCACACAATACTCCAAATTGGGCCTTATCAATGTCTTATACAACCTCATCATAACATCCTAACTCAGATACTCAATACTTTGATTTAAGAATGCCAAAAGCCTTCTTTACAACCCTGTCTACCTGTGACACCACTGAAGGAGAATTATGTATCTGAACCCCCAGATCCCTTTGTTCCTCTGCACTCCTCAGTGCCCTACCATTTACTGTGTATGCCCTACCTTGACTTGTCCTTCCAAAATGCAACACCTCACACTTGTCTGCATTAAATTCCATTGCCATTTTCTGGCCCATTTTTCCAGTTGGTCCAGATCCCTCTGCAAGCTTCAAAAGTCTTCCTCACTGTCCACAACACCTCCAATCTTAGTGTCACCAGCAAACTTGCTGATCCAATTTATCACATCTAGATCATTGATATAGACAAAAAATAACAATGGACCCAGCACAGATCCCTGAGGCACACCACTAGTCACAGACCTGCAGTCTGAGAACAATCATCCACTACCACTGTCTTCTCCCACAGAATTTCAAATCCAGTTTACAACATCTCCATGGATACCTAGTTTCTGAACCTTTGAACTAACATCCCATGTGGGACCTTGTCAAAGGCCTTACTAAAGTCCATGTAGACAACATCCACAGCCTTTCCCTCATCTACTTTCTTGGTAACCTCTGAGAAACTCTACAAGATTCATTAAACACAATCTACCATGCACAAAGTTATGCTAACTACCTTTAATCAGCCCTTGGCTGTTCAAATACTTGTATACCCAATCTCTCAGAACACCTTCCAATAATTTACCTACTACTGATCTTAGGCTCACCAGCCTGTAATTACCTGGTTTACTTTTAGATCCTTTTTAAGCAATGGAACAAAATGAGCTACCCTCCAGTCCTCTGGCTCTGCACTTGTGGCTCAGGTCATTTCAAGTATATCTGCCAGGGCCCCTGCAATTTCTACACTAGTCTCTCTCAAGGTCAGAGGAAATATCTTGTCAGGCCCAAGGGATTTATCTACCTTTATTCGCTGTAAGGCAGCAAGCACCTCCTCCTCTTTAATCTCTATATGTTCCATGACACTATGCTTGTTTCTTTTCCTTCCATATACCTGCCAGTTTCCTGAGTAAATACTGATGAAAAAAACTGTTTAAGATCTCCCCATCTCCTGAGGCTCCACACATAGACGACCTGATCTTCTAGGGGACCAGTTTTGGCCCTTACTATCCTTTTACTCTTAATATACTTGCAGAAACCCTTCAGATTTACCTTCATGTTATCTGCCAAAGCAACCTCATGTCATCTTTTTGCCTTCCCAATTTCCTTCTTTAGTATTTTCTTACATTTTCTATACTCTTCAAGTACCTCATTTGCTCCTAGTTGCCTATACCTGCTATACACCTCTTTTTCTTAACCAGATCACAATATCCCTTGAAAACCAAGGTTCCCTATTCCTGTTAACTTTGCCTTTAATCCTGGCAGGAACATGCAAACTCTGCACTCTCAAAATTTCACCTTTGAAGGCCTTCCACTTACTGAACACATCCTTGCCAGAAAACAGCTTATCCCAATCCACTCTTCCTAGATCCTCATTTCCACAAAATTGGCCTTTTCCAACTTAGAACCTCAACTCGAGGACCAGACCTATCCTTATCTATAAGGAACTTGAAACTAATGACATTATGGTCACTGGACCCAAAATGTTCACCTACACATACTTGTCACCTGACCAGTCTGGTTCCCTAATAGGAGATCAAGTATTGCATTCTCGTTGGTATCTCTATGCATTGATTTAGAAAACTTTCCTGAACACATTTGACAAACTCCAACCCATCCGTCCCTTTCAGTGTGGGAGTCCCAGTCAATATGTGGAAAGTTAAAATCCCCTACTATTACAACTTTGTTTCTTACATTGGTCTGCTCTCTTCAGATTTACTCCAATTCTCTCTGGCTATTGGGCAGTCTATAATACAACCTTATTAGTGTGGTCACCTTTCCTGTTCCTCAGCTCCACCCATATTGTAGACAAGCCCTCCGGGCTGTCCTGTCTAGGCACAGCTGTGATATTTTCCCTGACTAGTAACACCACACCTCCCCTTTCATCCCTCCCCATCTCATCTGAAACAACAGAACCCCAGAACATTAAGCTGCCAGTCCTGCCCCTCCTGCAACCAAGTCTCACTAATAGCAATAATGTCATAATCCCACATGCCAATCCACACCCTAAGCTCATCTGCCTTACCTACAATACTCCTTGTATTGAAATAAATGCACCCGAGAACTTTTCTATCACAAAAATGTTTGATTTCTGTCTATACATGCCATCCTTGCATGACCTTTAACGTCCTCCACTTCACTATCTGCTCTAACACTGGTTCCCTTCCCCCTGAAAATCTAGTTTAAACCCCCAGAGCAGCACTAGAAAACCTACCTGCAACTGTTAGTCCCCCTCCAGTTCAGGTGCAAACCATCTGATCAAAACAGGTCCCACCTTCCCTGGAAGGAAGCCCAATTGTCCAGAAACATGAAGCCATCCCTCCTGCACCATCTCCTTAGCTATGTATTTCGCTGCTTTATCTTCCTATTTCTAGCCTCACTAGCATGTGACACAGGTAGCAATCCCAAGATTGCAACCTTGGAGGTCCCATCCTTCAACTTTTCACTTAACTCTATACTCTTTGCAGGACCTCCTCCTCCCTATCCACATCATTGTCTCTACATGGACCATGACATCTGTCTGCTCACCCTCCCTTCTGAGAACATCAATAACTCAATCCAAGATATCACAGACCCTGACACCAGGGAAGCAACAGACCATCCAGGATTCTCAATCTCTCCCACAGAACCTCCTATCTGTCCCCCTAACTATCAAATCCCCTATCACTACTGCTCTCCTCTTTTCCCTCTTTCCTTTCTGAGAAGAGGGTCCAGCCTCAGAGATACAACCACTACATCTTGTCCCTGGTAGGTCAGCCCCACCAGCAGTATCCAAAACAGTATACTTATTATTGATGGGAACAGCCACAGAGGTGCTCTGCTCTTTCTGTCTGCCCCTTCACTCTCTTAACATTCACCCAGCTACCTGCCTCCTGACTTTTAGGAGTGACTATCTCCCTGAAACTCCTGTCTATTTCGGCCTCACAATTGCTCCAATGTTCATCCAGCTCCCTAACTCAGTTTATCAAGAGCTGCATCTGGATGAACCTTTTACAGGTGTAGTCATCAGGGACAAGCGTACCATCCTTGACTTACCATATACTGCATACAGAGCACTCAATTGCCCTAACTGCAGCCTTGATTACCTACTCCTATGTTACTTAACTTAATTAAAGGAACTTACCCAGCCTTCCCTCTCTGGGAGCAAGCTTGTCCTCAGCCTCTGCTCACCAAAGCCTCAAAGCTCCACTTCTACCCTGAGCCACTGACACACTAGCCATTCCTCTTCAGCTACCCCTCCTTATATTTGTGCCTGCCAATTACCTCAAGTACTCACTCCCTCTAATCAACCACTCAACACTTTGTTTAACCCTTCAGTTGTCCTCCACTTAAGCTTTTTAAATACACTCACCGTACCTGAAAGCGACCTGCTGCTCCAACGGCTCCCGGGCTGATTCTGTAAAAAAAATTAAATCTCGCACAAAGCAGATACCTTCATTGGCACTCCACATATTCATTCCCTCTCCCACTAGTGCACAGTGGCTGTAGTGTGTACAGTCCATAAAATGCACTGCAGTTACTTACCCAGGCTACTTGGACAACATCCCCCAAACTCCCAATCACCACCAAGGAGGACAAGAAGGGCAGGCACAAGGGAACACCACCACCTGTGGATTCCTCTTCAAGTTAACCCTGATTTGGAAATATATTGCAGTTCCTTCATCGACAGTGAGTAAATCTTGGAACTCCCTTTCTGACATGGCACTTTCGCCAGAAGTTTCAAGAAGACAGTTCACCACCACATTCACAGAAGTGATAATGGATCGGCAGTAACTTATTGTCCTGACAGCAACACCCACACCCTCAAAAAGTTCAAAATTGGAAATCACCAGACCCGTTCTTTACATCTAGACTCCTGAAAACCTTGATACACATTTCCTTGTTTGTTTGGGTAGAGCTGAAAGAACACATGATCTTCTTTCAAATGACTTCCACCACTACTTGCAGCTAATGCACTTCTTGGTTTAAGAAGGCCGGGTTGGCTCATGGTATCAGGCTCCCTGCTGATGTATAGCTGGAGCTTGCAGCAAGCAACAAATATGTAAAACAGGAATTATCACAAAATTGCCTTACCGTCTGAATCTCCATGACTGGCTGCTGATTTAATATGTTTTGGGATTGGCCTGCAGTTTCTGGGTGTTAGCCGGCTTCATGTACTACACATTTTAACAAGCAAGTAACACTTCACCTTTAGATGAAAGAAGATGACACTTTTGGCTAGGTGACCTTTTCAATGACATATTCTCTGCCCAAGGTTTTCTAGAGTTAAACAGTAAAGTCCAAATGGAAAGAAGCGTGGTTTGACAAGGAACAATTGCTACTCTCAAGTCAGAAAGGCATAAAGTGTTGAAATGTTTAATGTCGAATAAAACATGGGTCATGAGTATATGCACTGAAAAAAATACCTTAAATCCATCTGCTTTAACTGTTGGTGAAAATTAATGCTTTCCACAGAATGTGAGTGTTTCAACTGGCTGTTGCTTTCTTGGAGAGGAGAAGTGGTGGTGGAAGGAGTGTGGGATACAGATATTTTTGAAGAATAAAATAATTTCTGACTTTCAAGGTCAAACTATTGAAATGTTTCTAATATATGGAAAACATCAAATGAATGCATTTCTTTTGAAGAAGTGTACTTTAAGTTCAAATAGCAACATTCTGAGGCTAAATTCAAGGAGTATGGGGAGATGGAAATCTTCAGGAATCACTCCAGGATACAAAAAAATTACCAGTTTCTGAAGCTCTGTAGGATATGATTCTACACTTTTGATGTAATTATTGTGAAGAGGACATAGATTATAATTCTATGAATGATTAGTCGATTGCATTCATGTAAAGGTCACTAATACCATATCTTCTGGTGAAACTGAGACTGCATGTGTGAAATGAATGTTCCCACTGGTTCATACATTGATAAATGGTATAGTGACTCCTTTCATTGGTCGTATCTTTAAAGAGTTAGAAATTGCTCACCACAGGAGCAGTGTAACAATTAACCTTGGAAGAGTCTCTCATTATTTTGTTGAAACAAAGTACATTGCCAACACTGTGTCAACCAGAGAGTGGAAGGAATAACTCACAGAAAATTGTCTGTTGCGCAGCAAACAAAGACAAGTTAATCTGTAAAGTGGCCTCTTAAAGAGCAGAGGAAATAAACTACAGCAACTTCTAGTTAAAATAAGACTAATTCCTCCAGAAAACGACAATGAGTAGAGGAGAGCTACATATAAATTATATGCACTAAATCAGTATCTGTCACTTAAAGCGGTGTGGACACCATAACTGATTGACTGGGGAATGACCCAACCATCTCCACCCTAGCTGGCTAAGTGCTGTTATCAAATGTGCCTTTTTAAAAATTCACAAGATTCACAAATAGTGTTTGAAAGAGAAATGCTGTTAATAAAATCTGAGCTTTTATTGTTCTCTGAATTAAGAAGCTGTGAATTGGGGAGTACTTCTATACAAGAAGGATGGTAGAAATTTGGAAATCTCAAATTTTGTTTATACATAGCAACTGCTAAATTTAATTCTTAGATTGATAGAATTTTAATAACCAAAGCAATTAATGGACAAAGGAAAAAGATTGGTACATGAAGTAAAGTCAAAAGTCACCCATGATTACTGTGAACAGTCTCTAGGAACTGATAGCAATCTGTGAGAGAAACAAAGGATTGCAGATGCTGGAATCTAGACGAAAAACACAATGATGTTGGAGGAACTCAGCAGGCCAGGCAGCATCCGTGGAAAAAAGCAAGTGGTCAACGTTTCGGATCAGGACACTTTTTCAGGACTGAAGATAGGAAAAGGGGAAGCCCAATAATATAGGGGGGGAAAGCAGAGCAGTGATAGGTGGACAAAACTCAGACCAGGTTCCGCATCCATGTGACCCTCTTAAAGAAGTTTTCTTCCTCTCTTTGATGGGAGCTTCGTGAGTCCCTCTCTCACTGCTCCCCCTCTGTGATCTCCTCTGTTCTCTGGCTCCTCGACCATGTGCTCACTCAGACTCAGTTCTACAGCCATGTGACACTCCAGCCCGCCTCCTCTCTTTTGTCCACCTATCACTGATCTGTTTTTCCCTCCTATATATTGGGCTTCCCCTTTTCCTATCTTCAGTCCTGAGGAAGGGTCTTGATCTGAAACGATGACCACCTGCTTTTCTCTGCGGATGCTGCCTGGCCTGCTGAGTTTCTCCAGCATCTTAGTATTTTTCATTCTGATAGCAACCCATAACTTCTTATGTTCCTATCTTTAAATGTTACAATGTTCTCATGAGTAAGCTGACCCAGTGATGAGCCTTTCCATGTGGGTACCTCTGAAATGTCTTCCTTTTTTCTGAATCATGGGTTTCTCTCCATCACAGTGGACAGAGCCCTTGGCTACATCTTATCTTTCCAGTTTTTCTGCTCTCACCGCTTTTCTTCCTGGACAGAGCAAGGATAGAATTCCGTGGGTCATCATTTTCCAGTCCACCGGCTTCTGCATTCAACAGATCATCCATCACAATTTCCTTCAGCTTCAGCAAGATTCCACCATCAGATATTCCCATCCCCTCACATTTTAGGATTTCAAAGGTTCAGTTCCCTTTGTGAGTTCATGGTCTGCTCTTCCACCCCCACCAAACACTCTCAAATCTACAACACTTTACCATACTACTACAGGAGATGCAAAAACTGTCCTTTCACCTCCTTTCCTATCATTTAGGGACCCAAACACACCTTCCAGATGAAACAGCAGTTCACTTGCACTTCTAATATATTGCATGTATCCAGTCTTCACAATATGACTTCCTCTACACTAGGGAAATCAATCACAGATTGGATGAATGCTTTATATTCAGTCTCAGGGGTGACCCTGACTTTCGTGTTCTATATCACTTAAATTCTCCATCCTACTCCCACTTTGACCTTTCTGCCTGTGGCGTCCTGTGCTCTTATAACATGGCCTAATGCAAACTGAGGAACGCTACCTCATCCATCTGGAGACATGCTGCAACCTCCAGGACTAAATACTCCAATGTGTAAATTTCTCTCCATTTGTATAGCCTGACCTTCTGGGCATTTCCTGCAGCCACACACTTTACAACTTCTTACTGTTTGTATTCTTTCCCCCATTAATCCAACAACGAGGTTATCTCCACAATTTATCCCCGTGCTCTCACCCGATGCTAAATATACCCCTTGTCCTATCCATCACTCCCATCATCTTCTCTGCAACTTAAAATTACTTTTTTTTTATTTCTCTTTCCTAGTTCTGACAAAATGTCTTTGATCTGAAATGTTAACTCTATTTCTCTTTTCACAGGTACTACCTGACCTGCTGACTGTTTCTAGTATTTACTCTTTCTACTACAACTTATTGTATTTCTTGTTAAGTAGACACTGCAACATGCAGTTCAAAAATATTTTTCTTACACCCTGCAGATTCATAAAAATAACGCAGTGGCATAGTAAGTAGAACTGCTGCCTTACAGCTCCAGTGACCCACTATGGAGTTTGCTTGTTCACTCTGCATAGGTTTTCTCCAGCTGTTTTTGTTTTGTTTTACATCCCAACTCTCTGGCTTGATTGGCCACTGTAGGTGAGACGTATCATCTGTGGGTGATGGGAAAATAAGAAAATAGGATTTGTGTAAAAGTGCGTTTGATGGTCAGCATGGACATTGTAGGCCAAAGGTCCTGTTTCCATGAATCTATGACTTTATAATGCAATTATATCTTCAGCAAATTCTATACTTTAGTGTCTTACCAAAGTACATTTGCCCAATTTCACACAACATTGTAACCATGATGCTAATTGCAAAATGGAATGGATTAGATAAATTGATTAACAGCTTAGTTCAATATTATTAAATGACAAGCATTGCTCTTCACACATCTGCCCAGTCAGGTATCTTAATTGGTGGAGGAAGACTCAGACCCTCATACACAAATCTGCTGTGCAAAGTTCAATGCAGGGACTATCAATGTTTGACTCCACTTCATCAATAAGTTCAGGATGTCCATTCAGAATAGTCGTCACAGTTCTTACAGTGTAACTGTGATCGGATTTTAAAATTTCTTCATTAACTGTGAAGGTCATAAAAGACACTATACAAGTCCAATGCTCTTCCTGCAGCAGAGGAAGGATGAGAAAGATACGTAACAATGACTTGAAATTGAAAAATAAATCACAAAGGATATTGTGGAGTGATCGACAAGGAGAATGCAAAACAACAGTCAGGATAAATAAGAGCAAAAATGCCTCATATGTTGCAAACATTTTCATGTAGACCCTACTTCACGTGTATTTGCAATTGTCAAACCCACTTGAAGTTTGCTGCCATGCAGTGTACCTGTATTTAAGAAAGCAGAGTGAAAAATCTCTGCAAAAGGTTTTGCAAAACTGGAAACTCTAACCCTGATTTTCATTTTCCCCACCACTACCAATTGATTCTTCTGCTGACTTGACTCTCACCTCAGGAATTCCCTCCTGAATTATTTCTACCTCTTTATCTCTCTTTCTTCTTTAAGAACCTCCTGGGAATCTACTTCTTTCACTAAGCGTTTAACCAATGGCCCTAATTGCTCCTTATGTGACATGGTTTGATACCACTTCTGTAAGGTGTCTTGTGTTGCTTTGCTTCATTGAAGTTGTTGTTATTCATTGCAATTGATTTGACAATCTCTTTGCCATAACTATCCAGTCATAACAAATAAAACCAGAGGATTGCCCAGTCCAGAAATCTACAATCTATTGGAATAAAGGAGAAGAAAAGACCCAGTTATCAGATGATAAAAGAACAATGGGAAGAGGTTGCATAGTTTAGTTTTAGGCTTTGTTTTCCTTACTCATTTATGACTTGAATTCCCTTGAATATAAAAGATTGAAGGATGATGAAACTGAGGCATTGTATGAGATTAAATGATTTGATAGGGTCACTGGTGAGAAACATACTAGCCAGTAAATTAGAACAAGAGACTGTAATCTTAAAATTAGAGCTTGACCCTTCTAATTGAAAATAAATAAATATGTTAAACCATTGTATCAAGGGTTGTGGAACCAAGGCAGATAAATGGAGTCATGCAGATCAGACATAATGTAATTGAATGATGAAACGGGTTTGAAGGGTTGAATAACCTCCCATGATTTAATGAGTGAATGCTGAGAGTTTGCAGAATGCACAATTTTTCCAATTTGTGACATAGACTGCCTTGGGTTGTCTTTTGATTACAGAAAGCAAACTCATTTTCTGAAGTTGCTCTTATCTAAATATACTTGTAGCTGTAATCTCTCCAGAGCATCTGGAATTCCAGTGGCATATCTTGTGATTTCCCTTGTGACTGGTGTGTTGGAGAGAAAGGTCACAAGATCACAAGATCACAAGACAAGGGAGCAGAAGCAGGCCATTCGGCCCATCGAGTCTGCTCCAAGGAAAAGGGAAAAAGAAATGGGGTGGGGAAAAAAAGAAAAAAGAAAAGAGAAAAAAAAAACTATTCTAATCCCATTTTCCAGCCTTATCCCCATATCCCTTGATACCCTGACTATTTAGATATCTGTCTATCTCCTCCTTGAACACCCCCACTGATCTGGCCTCCACTGCTGTGCGTGGCAAGGAGTTCCACAATTTCACCACCCTCTGGGTAAAGAAATTTCTCCTCATCTCTGTCTTGAAACTGTACCCTCTAATTCTAAGATTGTGCCCTCTAGTCCTGGACTCGCCCACCAAGGGAAACAGCCTAGCCACATCTACTCTATCCTTACCTGTCAACATTTTAAATGTCGCTACGAGGTCCCCTCTCATCCTTCTGTACTCCAGTGAGTACAGTCCAAGAGCCGACAAATGCTCATCATACTTAAGCCCTTTCATTCCCGGAATCATTCTCGTAAATCTCCTCTGAACCCTCTCCAACGTCAGCACATCCTTCCTAAGATGTGGGGCCCAAAACTGCGCACAGTATTCCAAATGAGGCCTCACTAGTGCCCCGTAGAGCCTCATCAACACTTCCTTACTTTTATACACTATACCTCTCGAGATGAATGCCAACATAGCATTCGCTTTCTTAACCACCGATCCAACCTGGTGGTTAACTTTTAAGGTATCTTGTACGAGTACCCCCAAGTCCCTTTGTACTACCGTACTATCAATCTTCTCTCCTTCTAGATAATAATCTACCCGCTTATTTCTGCTTCCAAAGTGTACAACTGCACATTTCTCAACATTGAATCTCATCTGCCATTTCCTTGCCCATTCTCCTAAACTGTCTAGGTCCCTCTGCATCCTTTCTATTTCCTCTATGCTCCCTACTCCTCCACTTATCTTGGTGTCATCCGCAAACTTAGCCACACAACCATTTATTCCATCATCCAAATCATTGATGTACAAGGTAAAAAGGAGCGGCCCCAACACCGACCCCTGCGGCACACCACTAGTAACCGGTAACCAACCAGAACGAGATCCTTTTATTTCCACCCTTTGCTTGCTGCCAACCAGCCAATGCTCCACCCATTTTGCTACCCTACCCATAATTCCATGACCTCTCATCTTATTAATCAGTCTCTTGTGAGGCGCCTTATCGAAGGCCTTTTGAAAGTCTACCACCTCTCCCTTATCCACCCTACCTGTGATTTCTTCAAAAAACTCCAATAGGTTGGTCAGACAGGACCTCCCCTTCACAAAACCATGTTGACTAGGTCCAATCTTGCCTTGCGCCTCTAGGTATTCGGTAACCTCCTCCTTGAGGATAGATTCCAATAATTTTCCCACCACTGATGTCAGACTAATAGATCTGTAATTGCCTTTGTGCTGCCTCCCACCTTTCTTATACAACGGAACTACATTTGCTACCCTCCAGTCCTCCGGAACCATGCCAGAATCTATCGATTCCTGAAAAATAATCGCCAATGCCTCCGCTATCTCTACAGCCACCTCCTTCAGAACCCGGGGATGCACCTCATCCGGTCCGGGAGACTTATCAGTCTTAAGCCCCTTTAGTTTTCCTAGCACCTTCTCCCTATTAATCTCAACTGAACTCAGTTCCAATTCGTGAGACTCCTGACTAACGGGCACATTGCTTATGTCCTCCACGGTGAAGACCGATGCAAAATATTCATTCAATTCCCTTGCCATCTCACTATCGTCCATTATAATACCTCCTGCACCGTTATCAATTGGTCCTATGTCAACCCGTGTCTCTCTTTTATTCCTTATGTATTTAAAAAAAACTCTTAGAATCCTTCCGAATGTTGTCCGCCAGCTTCCTTTCGTAACTCATCTTTGCTTTCCTAATGACCTTCTTAGTTTCTCTCTGCAGATTTTCAAAAACTTTCCAATCTTCTGTTTTCCCACTACTTTTTGCTACTTTGTACGCCGCCCCTTTTGCTTTTATTTTATCCTTCACCTCCCTCGTTATCCACATCTGTGCCTTTTTTCCATTCAAAACCTTCTTTTTTCTTGGAATATATCTGTCCTGCATTGTCCTTATTTCCTGTAGAAATTTCTTCCATTTCTCCTCTGCCGTCCCTCCAGCTAACTTACTCCTCCAATCAATTTGGGCCAACTCTTCTCTCATACCTTTGTAATTTCCCTTATTCCACTGAAATATCGATACACCAGTTATCAGCTTCTCCTTCTCAAACTTGAAACTAAACTCAATCATATTGTGATCACTTGTTCCCAGTGGTTCCTTTACCTTTAGTTCCCTAATCACCTCGGGTTCACTACACAGCACCCAATCCAAAACAGCCGATCCCCTGGTGGGCTCCTCAATAAGTTGCTCCAGAAAAACATCCCTTAGACATTCCACAAACTCACTCTCCTGAGTACTACCGCCTTGCTGGATTTCCCAGTCCACCTTCATGTTAAAATCCCCCATAATTATCTTCACATTGTCACTCTGGCACACTTTTTCTATCTCAATCTGCAACTTACGGTCCACTTCCTGACTGCTGTTCGGGGGCCTATATATGACTGCTACTATTGTCCTTTTACCCTTGCTATTTCTTAGCTCCACCCATAAGGATTCCACCTCCTCTGACCCAATGTCCTTCCTTTCTATTGATTTTATATCGCTACTAAATAGTGCATCTAAATAGACCCACCCTGTCTGACTGGATTCATTTCTGTCAATACTATCTCCATATCAGCTCTGAAAAGAGCTGGTAATAATTAAGAGATGCACTGGTTGTCAAAGAAAATGTGTTGTACTATGGACACATTTCAAATATTAGCTTACTCTTAACTCAGTAAAGACCAATGATGAAAATCTAAAACTGCAGGTGCTGGAAATCTGAAATAAAGAAAATGTTTGAAACACTCAGTAGTTCTGACAATATCTGTGGAAAGAGGAACAGAGGTAACATTTCAAGTTGAGGACCCACATCAGAAGGAACAATGATGATAATTCATGTAGGCTAAAATTCTCAGCTACCTTTCAGGTTAAACAATGAGTATGGATTCAAATGTTTAGGAGTTGTTTTTCTTCTTTACCTGATCAGTGATTATTCTGATTTGCTATTGTCGTAGACTGTTCTAATGACTTCCTTTTCTTATAATTGGATGGCGTTCTATAGATTAGAGGAGATAAAATTTGTTCTGTGATTCAAACTCCATCTGGATGAGTTATAATGTGCTGAAAACCAAGAAATAACTTTCCAAATGCAGGTAAACACCAATAACAAGACACCTGACCTTGTGTGTAGACTACTTATTGTAATAGTCCAGACTAACAATAAACTAATATTCTACCATTCAGGGTAACACTGGAAATTCTACAATGTACCATAACTCCTGTGTAGATAAGAAAGATAAGATTTCTTTATTAGTCACATGTACCTTGAAACACACAGTAAAAAATGCATCTTTGCATAGAATGTTCTGGGGCAGCCCTCAAGTGTTGCCACACTTCTGGCACCAACATAGCATGCCCACAACTTCCTAACCCGTACACCTTTGGAATGTGGGAGGAAGCCGGAGCACCTGGAGGAAACCCACACAGTTACAGGGAGAACATACAAACTCCTTACAGACAGTAGCCGGAATTGAACCCAGGTCACTGGCGCCATAATAGCATTACACTAACCACTACACTACCATGCCTGCCCTACACTACCGTGCCTGTCAGGCTAGAAACACTCCGTTGTTTATTTGAAAAGTGTAATTAAAAAAAGAATCCAAAAAAAAGACAGATTTTATTGTTTTTAGTCAGCTTATCTCTCGTGCCTTCCATCCCTTTCTGTTCTACTTTTGGAACTGTTCTACTTCCAACTCTATATCTAAATTTGAATAAATCCACTAATGATTCAAATACTTTCTAATTCCAGCACATTCAACTTCTTTTTTCTCTTTATTTGATCTGCTGAATATTTCTATGATGTTCTGACATATTCTGGGTTTCTAACACCTGCAGTTTGTTGTTTTGTATTAACATTTCAATTAAATTTAATTCAATTGTTTAAAGCCAAAAACTTTGCAAAGTTTAAAGGCTTAGTAATTCCCTATTGTGACCTGGAATATAAAATCTTTGAGCAGTACCAGGAGTCACTGTTGAAAAATAGGGTGTCAGCCATTCAGAACAGAAATGCAAAGAATTTTACCTTTACCCATGAAGTAGTGAAGCTTTGACATTCCCTACACAAAAAGACTGTGGATGATCTGTCACTGAGGATATTCAAGACTGGGATTGTCAAGTTTTTAGATACTGAGGGACTCAAGGGATATCAGGTTGATGAAAGAAAGTAGCCTGAGCAAAAGGATCAGCCATGATTGGGCACAAAGAAACAAATGGCTTCTCCTGCCTTCATTTCTTGTTATTTACCTACATGTCGAGTCACGAACAAAGAATAAACAATGATATATTTCCAAATCAGGATGGTGTGCAACTTGCCACACAGGTCTACAGCAGATGCTATCTCACTGGCTCTCCATTGTGCTCTGGATCATCTGTCAGGCATGGGTAAAAGCAAAATACTTAATTAACTGGAATACATATGTCAGACTGTTGTTCATTGACTAAAGGCTCGGCATTCAACACCATCAGCCCCTCAAAACTTATTATCAAGCTCCAAGACTTGAACCTTTGTACCTCCCTCTGCAATTGGATCCTCAACTTCCTCACTGGGAGACCACAATCAGTACAAGCCAGAAACTTCACCTTCTCCTCACTGACCATCAACACAGGTGCACCTCAGGGCTGCATGCTTAGCCCCCTGCTCTACTCTCTCTATTCCTATGATTCTGTGGCTAAGCATAGCTCCAATGCCATCTACAAATTCGCCGATGACCACGCAAATACCAATGACAGTTGTACTTGATAAAGTAGTGGCACAGCGTGCTTTTATTACAGACACTGTCGGCAGCATCACAGATGGTGATGAGGAGGTGCACAGGTGTGAGATAGGTCAACTGGTTGAATAGTGTCGTAACAACAACCTTGTAACAACATCAGCAAAACCAATGAAATGAATGTGGACTTTAGGAAGGGGAAGTCAGGTGAACACGCACCAGTCCTTATTGAAGGGCCTGTGTGGAAAGAGTGAGCAACTTCAAGTTCCTGGGTGTCAGAATCTTGGAGTACCAATCTTAGGCCCAGCACATAGATGCAACCATTTATGATATGTTACCTTGAGACTTTTAATGGGTCTGGAATCAATGTTAAATCTTACGAGGTCTATTCTCTCCTGCCTGGATACAACTGTGCTGCTACCTCTGATGGGCTTGTCCTGCCTTGGGTTAGGATGCATCCAGAGACTGTGACAGAGGAGTCTGTCATATTGTCGAAAAGGTATGATTCCATCAGCATGACTATGTCAGGCTGTTGCTTTACTGGTCTGTAAGGCAGCTCTCCCAATTTATACACCTGTCCCCTGGTGTTTGTGATGTGACAAAGACTTTGTAAGGTCGATTAGGCTGGGATCAACTTTTCCATTTCTGATTTCAGTGCCTATGTTGTCATAGAGTCATAGATAAGATAAGATATCTTTATTAGTCACATGTACATCGAAACACACAGTGAAATGCATCTTTTTGTCTAACTATACAACATGGAAACAGGTTGCTCGGCCCAACTCATTCATGCCGACCAAACTGCCTACCGGAGCTAGTCTCATTTGCCTGCATTTGGCCCATATCCCTCTAAACCTTTCTTAACCATGTACCTGTCCAAATGTTAGATGGTCTGTTCAATTGTACTCTTTCTTTCTTCCTTTGAATGTAACAGTCATGGTACAACTGAGTGGCTTGCCAGGCTGTGTAAGAGTCAACCACATGTGTGGGCTGGGACGGCATTAGTGAACTGGATATGTTTCATGACAGTCCATTAGTTTTCATGGTCATCATTACTAATTGTTGTTGCTTCCACATTCCAGAGTATTAACTGAAGAATTCCACAACTGCTGCGCGGGGATCTGAACTCAAGTCTCTGGATTGCTGGTCCAGGTTTCTTGATTACTATTATGGTAACTTAACCACTGAAACACTGCTGTACTTCAAATATGGCACAAATTTCCTGGTCAATTAGGCAGCAGTCATCCTTGACTCCTGCTCCTCGTATGCTTCTGAGACAATGACTACCAATAGTGGGCATCTCCAAACACTAGAG
This sequence comes from Pristis pectinata, assembly GCF_009764475.1. NCBI lineage: Eukaryota > Metazoa > Chordata > Chondrichthyes > Rhinopristiformes > Pristidae > Pristis > Pristis pectinata. Next base: position 47,562,608 of record NC_067411.1, on the reverse strand, counting down.
AGGTACCACCAATTCAGTCTCTGCAAGATTCTCCCAGTCCAGGAACAGGATCAGTGAAGGGCAGAGTCCCCAGCACCAGGGGTCTAATTACACTTAGCCAGCTCCAATGGGCAACCGCATTGTTTGCCTGCCCAACACCAGACTTCTGAAACAGGCACACTATTTCAAGCTCATGTCAAGAGATTAGTGGGTGAACACAGGAGATACTTCAATTACATTCTCACAGAATCCTTGAAAGAATGTAATTTCCCCACCAGTTTACAGAAAATCTTGGCCCAAGTTTGTTCAAAGTAGAGAAGGAGCATTCAAGATGAAATTGAAATCCTTAATTCTCTTCACCAGGAGAACATTGAAGCACAGTGTCATCAACAGTAGGAGTGTACCACCTCCCAAACTACTACTCACCTGTTCTGGCAAGCATCTTCTGCCCTACCTGTGGCAGAGATTCTGGCTCCCCCATTGACCTCATTAGTCAATTTAGAATCCCCAAACCTGGTGTCATTTTCAATCCCAAGGGATCACATGGGAAGAAATTTTAGCCACTTCCTTGGTTAATATATTCAGAAGAGCAGTCAATTGTGCCTGTACATCTGTGCAAATAACTCTTCCTTCTTTTCTTTCATCTCAGCACTTGCTTTAAACATTAATTTAAAAGTTCATTGGTTTTTCACAGATATTAGCCATGGTCAATATTTATACATGAAGGCCACAAAATTGCTATTACAATACAGCCAACTGGTCCCTTTAATTTGGTCTATCTGTCTGCAAGCCTGTCTACAGGTGACCACCATTCATGCTTTATCTGGAGAACCCTATTTTCCTTTTCATCGGACTTGATTGTTGCCTTACTATTTCTGTGGTAGTAATATCCCATCTTTGTCACCAGTGTCGCGTCTTTTTATTTTATATAATTGTTTAATAGAGCAAGTAACAAGGGAAGATCTATTAACGAAACATAATTTTACATTGACAATATCAAACTAACAGCCGTGCCTGATATAAGATACCCAAAGCCACATCACATGTTCTTAAAGATAAATACACTGTCAATATATACTGAAAGCTGAAATCATTGATCAAGGGTCTAAGATCACAAACAAGCAAAAACCACAAAATGGAAATTTCACACAAATTGCAGCAAATCTTTGTCATAATTCCAAACATTCAGACACCAGAAGCACTTATTATATCCTTTTTGATATCACAAACAGTATCACACTTCACAGCTTCTCATTCAAGCACATTGCTGTTTAAATTGTAATTCTATTTCATCAAGAAACCTTCCTAACAATTTTGTTTTTGAGGCTTAGTGTACAGTCTTGCACTGTTTTTCGTCTAATAGCTGTCCTCTCTGAAGTAATTCCTTTTGAAGGTTTTCTTTTACATTTGATAATCTTTTGTTTATCTAGCCTGTTGTCTAGGCCACTATAGAGCAGCTTCCACTGAGTGGATTTTATGGTGCATCTGAAGGAGGTGACATTTACCTCTGACTCCCACCAGTAGAGCTGAATCTTCCTCTCCACCTGACTACCCTCTACACATCTCCCATCTCCAGAAACCATGTGGACTCATTAATTCCAGTGACTATTTCTAGATCTCCCTAGTTACATCCTCCAAGCACTCTCAGGTACACCTCTTCATTAAGGCCACACAATTGATGACTAATCTAAGCAGGGTTATGCCCGATTTATTTGAAGATACCTGGGAATTAAAGTAGCCCTGGTGCTTGCCTCTCTGGACTTGCCCTGCTCTGAGATTGGTAGCTGGATCAGGTGGCAGGTTTCAGTAATGACATCCTTGCAGAAGAGCAGGTGTCTCAGTAGTTCAGGTAGGGTATTACACTTTGGATCTCCAGGATGGATGAAGTCTTATGAGAAGCATCCTTCTCCCTTTCTTTTTCCTCCCTCTTCTAGCAGTTTCTGAAACAGTTTATGAGGGCAGTTAGTGAGATAAAAAAAAACAAAGGGACAAATAAAAACTGTGAAAAGAAGGTCAGAATTGTTACATGGAACTGAACCTAAAAGAAGAATGTTGGAAGTGTCCAGCAGATCAAGTTGTGTCAATGGGAATAGAAAAAGTAAATTAATGTTAGAGAAGTATAGCTATAGTGAATTGGTCAGTCCTGATACAAACAGACAAAGTAGGTTATCTGAAATTGTTGAATTAACTTGGGATGCTGAAGGCTGAACCATGCCCAGACAGAGGATAAAGTGCTGTTGCTCAGGCCTACATTTGGTCTCATTGGAGCAGAGCAGAAGGTCACAGACCGATAGATCAGAGTAGGTGTAGACATGTCTGCTGCTTCTCTCTCTCTTTCTGCCCTCTTCAACCAGATGGCTTCCTAGACAGACAAAATCCTGGCCACACCTTGTCACAGATACTCCCCTTATCCTCTCCATCCCTCCCCCATCCTCTCTGCAACTAAACACTAGCTTGTTTTATCTCTTTCCTAGTTCTGTCAAAAGAGCTCCAACTGTTCTTTCTTTCCACAGATGCTGCTTCACTTGATGTCTGCTTCCGGCAATGTTTGTTTTTATTTTAGATTTCAACATTTGCAGTTTTTTGATTCTCATTCCCAGACTACATGTCTCTGGTCACTTTCCAGGCCATGCTGTATTTGAAGAGAAATAGCCTCTATAGGCACAGTGGTACTGCAGGTAATCCAGTGACCCAGATTTAATCCTGATCCCCAGTGCTGTCTGTGTGAAGTTTGTACAGACTCCCTGTGATTTTGTGGGTTTCCTCCAGGTCCTCTGGTTTCCTCCCATATTCTAAAGATGTGTAGCTGTGAGGTGAATTGGCAACTGTTAATTACTCCTTGTGTAAGTGAGTGGTAAGAGAAATAGAGAGTTGTTAATGGGCATATGTGATAGAATGGGATTGATGGGATAGATTCGGTGGGCTGAATGGCCTCTTTCTATGTCATAATCAAATCCGAGAAAGAAACATGCTTGACAGCAGCTGGTCTATTCAGAATTCTTCCAGGAAGGAACCTCAGCACCTGGCACACACTCCAGAAACTTAAAATTCTACATAGTACTTGTACCATTGTAGCAATGGCCAGGAGAAATCAATCAGCAACTGACTTGCAAGTATTGAGATTCTCTTTAAGTTTTGCTTATTAATTGTCTCTTCTGCTGCTGGACACGTTCTAAGGCACCCTAATGGACAGAAAGCTGCTGCTTGTGGTGCATTGATTCATCACTCTAGTGGCCCAGGTTTGACTCTGAGCTTTGGTGCTATCTCTGTGGAGTATGCATACACTTTCTATCACTGAGTGGATTGTCCTAGGTGCTCTGATTTCCTCCCTCATTCCAAATGTGTGCTGGTTTGTTAGGATATTTGGCGACCTGGTGTAAGTGGTTTGTGGGAAAATCAGGGGATGTTAATAGGTATGTGCAAATGATTAGATTGCAGGTAAATGACTGTGGGAATGTGACTGATGGGATTTCTCTGAGAGTTAGCAATAGACAATGGACTGAATGGTCTTTTTCTCTGTCAGAACAAAATATGAAATACCTAAAATATTAGCTGGAGTGTTGAACTTCCAAATGGCAGCAGAGGTGTCAAATGGTATTACACAATGATTGAAACTGTAATCTGCATAGGCTATATACCTGCAGTGGCAATAAGGTTCATGAACTCACACACTCACCAAGAGAGTCTACAAATGTATGCATGGGGTTGATACCATTTTCACAACAGATGTTATGGGATTGAATTTTACATCTAAAAGATTTAGCGATCTTCCGTTTATTAAATGAAAACTTTGACTGTTTCTATATTCACAATTCCTGACCTGCTGAATATTTTCAATATTTTTCTATTTTATGGAAGTTGCCTATATGTTTTTCACATTACAGTGGTAAAACTTCAAAAGCATACAAATGGCTGCAAAAGAATTTGGGAAGCCATGAAAGGCCCAAAGAAAACACGTTAAGAAATAGCCTAGTTCTGCAGTATATCCAGTTATGTCAGCACCTTGAAGATTTCAATCAAGGACCATCCCCATTTGAAGCCTTACAATCATTCATCATATTGTGCAATTTTACACCAATTATCTTGGTTGCCTTAAGAAACTGTCGACTGCTAATGCACCCATTTATCTAGGAGTGCTTTTTCCCTCTACAAACTATATATAGAATGAAGGAAGGAGAATAGACTGATTTTCACTGCAGAATTCAGATCAAAACAAGTATCTCAGTGTCTGTCACTGAGAGATTTGCCATGGTTCCTTATTTCTCAACTCACTTTTGTTCATTGCAGGCAGGCAGCTTTTGAAACTTAGCCGAGAAATTTGTGGCCAATTGTTCAGTAAATCCATTGTGCATTGAGGTGTCAAGTTCTGCATACCAGTAATACATGGGTTTAATGTCCAGTTTAGCTACTGTCAGGCAGGACAACATTTAGGATTTGGGAACAAACACTTGCATTATTAAAATCCTGGCCAGCTGCATCATAAGATGCATCATAAGAAAGGCATTGTAATAGCAGGGGTAGACCCTTCTCCACCAGATGTGAGCTTAGAAAGATGTTCTTCGGGCAGTATGGATTAAACAGATTGAAGTAAATTCAATAAAAAAGAACAAATAGAGCAATCTACCAATCCCTGCCTTTGGGACTTGCTATACAAGATGTCACCTCATCAAGTGTTCAATGGCCACAACTTCCGAGAGATTGAAGGAGTGAATGTGATTTGGACACAGTATAACAATCCTGGTCACAGGGGAGTGTTATTATTATATTTTTATATACGTTGGGCACAGGGAGTCAATGTCCATTAAATGATCAATTGAATGGGCAATTTGGTTGAATTTGAGGCTCTACACTCGGCAGACTTGAATTCATTCACATGTTGAATAAAAGCTACCAAGTAACATAAAGGATTGCCACCAAGAGTGTGTCCTCTCAATAGCATGGGAAAGTTGGAACAAATGTAATCAGTGACCTTGACAAAATTTTATGATATTTGTTTCATTTTTCCTCCCAGCCATCTTTCTACATGCCCTCCACATGGCAGAAAATTAACAAAGAATCCTAAATAATCAGTTTTACTATTGCATAGCAGTTCTCAACAAAAGAAATGGGTACAGGAAGGGGCCAATAGCCCTTCATGCTTGCTCTACCATTCAACAAGGTCATGGCTGATCTTTTACCTTAGCACCAATCTCCTGAGCTAACCCCTGTAACCCTTGTTTCACTTCATATCTAAAAATCTGCCAATCTCTGTCTTGAATATTCTTTGTTACTGAACCTGCACAGCCCTCATGGGTAGATAATTCCAAAGATTCACCACCCCCTGCCCAAAGAAGTTTCTTCTTTATCAATTTTTTGCCAAAAACCTACAATATTTCACCAACACTCTGAACAGGAGCATGGAGGGAAGAAAGAATCCCTATCATTTGGAAATGTTGCTTTGAGGCAAACTTTGACATTCATGAAGTAGAAAACTGGATAAATGTAAAACATCATGTGATTTGTTTCCAAGGCTCTCATAGGAATACTGACAGCTCTTTAATGTCTTTAGCTTGAACACAAAATAGATTAGTGACAAGTGTCTGATTGACATTCAATCATTTTGGGACTATGTGTCAAACTTTTACCTGTCTAAGTGCCTGGTTATTAGTCTCCACTGAAAATAAAAACATCTTATTGAGGTTATGTTCTCAGATCAACCAAGCCAGCAATGGAATGGAATTTTCATCCTGGATTAGGCAGCATAAGGTTAAATTTAAACTGCATTTCATTTAGAACAGAACAAATGTTTCACTGGTTATATGCATATTAAAGTTTTAAAAATTAATTTTCAATGCATGCAATTACAAGTTACAATGGCCAATTAACTTACCATGCTGCAAGTCTTCGGGATGTTGGAGGAAACTGGTGTTCCTGGAGGAAACCTATCTGGTTATAGGGAGAACATGCAAACTCCACACAGACAGCACTGGGGATCAAGATTGAACCCAGGTCAATGGAGCTGTGAGGCAGCAGTTTATCATCTGCACCACTGTACTCCCCCTTGACCCCACCTCCCCTTGACCCCACCTCCCCCCAACCCCCCCCCCCCCCCCCCCCCGCAAATCTGGAATTAAAATCCACCAGCTGTAAGGATGATCAAGAAACTACTATTGTAGCTATTACAGCTAGTTCAGTGGTGTCAAAATGACAAGTAAACTGCCATGGTGTGGTGTTCTGATGCTCTAGTGTCTCAAGAGACAGAGCACTTTAATTTATACTTAACTGCCCTCCAAAATGGCCCAGAAAGATACACAGTTGTACAAAATTGCTCAAACTATAATCACACAATCTGCAGTAGTTCAAGGAGGCAGCTCGCCATCATCTTCCAAAGGGTAATTAGGAGATGGGCAATAAATTCTCAGCTTTCTGTGAAGCCTTATACCCTGTAATAGAATTAAAACAAAGAGAGGAAGAAGCAACAAAACTGAGTAATTATTAATTTCCTCCAGATTTCAGCTTTTGATCTGGCTGTGTTGTTTTATGGTCTTTGCAATCTAAAATTGATTGATGTGCTTTTATGACTATTCTATCGCAATTATCTATTTGAAAAGTAATCTAAAAACATATTGAAATTGGTGAAGGCTGTTTTGGCTCATTTAGTCAGGGAGAGAGCTCAAACAACTGTAACAGTCATTTGCTTCATCTTTCAGCAAGATATCTTATAGCATTTAAAGATATAGAGGACCAATATAATGTTACTATTAAACTTGAGAATAATGGGAAGAGAATAGAGAATCTGGAATAGGAATATACAGGCATGAGAGAATTAGAATCAGTGGTAATGAGGGACATGGGAGTAAAGCACTGAGATATTACAAAGTTAGATTTGGCTATTTGTATAGAGAAAGGTTTTAATCATTTGCATACCCAAATTCAGTCAAATTACTATTTAAAAAATGGGATAAGGATCTCCCCATGACAAGAATTTCTTTTTTTGACATTTTCTGGGAATAGTGAAGGAGCCATGAAATCATCTCACCAGTGCAACTCCACCGGGCCCCAGACTGGAGCAAAATTCCTGTAAGATCCAAGACAGGAAGAACTTGTTCAACCTTAATTTGAGCGCTTGCATCAAAGAGACTGCAGATGAAAACTGAGTACAACATAGGAAAGCAATAAGAATTGTATGGGTCTCCACTCCATTCATGTGGACTCCATCAGGATACAATTTTGATGTGTTTCAATTGCTTGGGAGGTTAATTTTATTACATTCTCAATGTTTCTCTAACTCACACCCCATTATCCAATCATTGTAACCATCAGTCCAAAACTCTGCTTCATGCCTTCACACTCACACCAGATCCAATCCAACATTGTCTTTGTGCTGACCTACATTTATACCTGGACAAAAAATGCCTCAGGTTTAATTTTTTCTTCATTGTGCTGTGCGCATATCCTTCCATAGCATCACCTTCCTTTAATCTTGGTACTGTGAGAACTCCAATTATGGCCTCTTGTGCAATCTTGCTTATTTTAGTACCACTATCACCAATCCAAAGCTCTGAAATTCCCAGTGTAACCTCTCTTCCTCTTTCCTCTCCTTTAACTGCTTAGTTAATCCTCAATCTTTGAGTGAACCTTTGGTCATCAGAATCAAATTTTGTTTGGTACCATGCCTTTTAATAGGTTAAAATCATCACCTAAATACAAGCTCTAATCATTAATTCTTTATGTTGCTATTTTGTGAAATCTTGGCCATGAAGATCCACAGCCATTAAAGGATTTTGGGGGGGAAGCAGGGATTGGAGGTTTGAGACTCTAGGCAGCATTAAAAGAACGTTGAAGACAGGAAGTGGCTCAGAGAGTCCAGCCCTCAGGACCCAGCGTAGATTTGAGCAAAAATATACATGGTGAGTCAAACCTTTGACAGAACTGGAATTAATTTAGTGGTGGTCCATGCTAGGATTGAATATGGACTTTTTTGGGCTTTAACATGAAAAGGATCCTTATTTTACTATCTACCCTTTTATACTACTGTGAAAATCAAGACCAGGCCTATTAGCTCTTAGACGACTGGATGAGATAATTTATTTTAGGTTAAAATAAACAACAATATTTCTATGCAAATGGTAAGTATTGAGAAACTGCTTGCTAGGCCAATGAAACAGTGGCTGGCTGATGCAAGCAGGTGGATAGTGATTCACTAACCTGTAACCTCTAACAGTATCGATGACTACAGTTGGATAAACACTTGCAGGTGGGCTTTGGGAACTGTGATAAAGGAAATACTGTCAAAAGTTGAAGGGACCAAACAATCTCTGGTTGGCAGTGATAGCATCAAAAACCTGAAAGCAAACTACAGCAAATTCTTGAAAAAAAGAAAAAGTGCTGTAAATACAAGGACATGGGAGCAGGAGTAGGAGTAGGCCAACAGGCCTCACAAGCTTGGCCCACAATTCAAGATGATCATCGCTACCCTCGACTCCTCTTCTATGTCAGTTCCCCCGTAGCTCTCAATTCCCTGACCTTGCAAATATGTATCTATCTCCATGTTAATTACTTCTAAGTATCTTGCCTCTGTTGTCCTCTGGGGTATCGAATTCCAGAGATTCACCATCCAAGAAATTTCTGTGCACCTCCATTTTAAATGACCAACCTCTCATCTTGTAACTATGTCCCCTCGTTCAAGACTCTCCAACGACTGAAAACATTTCAATATCTACCCTGTCATGTCAGCTGTAAATTTGAAATCTCAATAAGGTAAGTTTTCATTCTTCTGAACTCCCAGGAGTACAAATCCAATCTGTTCAGCTTCTCTTGATAGGACAACCCTCTCATCTCAGCCCTGCAAATCACTTTTTGGATTCCCTCTGACGCTACTGTATCCTGTAGGTAGGGGGACCAATACTGTGCACAGTACTCCAGGTGTGGCCTCACAAACACCCTGTACAATTGTAACAGAATTTTCCTATTTCTAAACTCCACCCCCTTCGCAATAATAGCGAACATGTCATTTGCCTTCTTAACTATTTGCTACATCTCTGTGCTAACTTAATGTGATTCATGCACTAACACCTAGATCCCTCTGAACTTCATCTGTAGTCTCTCTCCATTTGGATAATAATTGGCCTTTTGATTCCTTCTACTGAAGTGCATGACTTCACACTTCCCCACATTGAACTTAAAATCTGCTGAATACTCAACCGATCAGGCAGCATTTGTGGAGACAGAAACAGAAATAATGTTTCAGATTGATGACCCCTCATAAGGACATATGAAGTAGAAACAGGAATAAATAAATTGCCCCCTTAAACCTGCTCCATCATTGAAGATCCTAGCTGATCTGTTTGTAACCTCATCTCCACATTTCACTCACAGTAATCTTTTACCCCCCTTACTTATCAAATATCTATCAACCTTTGCTTTAAAAACATTCAAAGACACTGCTTCTGTCGACCTTAGAGACAGGAAAAAATGTACCTCACCTCTGTCTTAAATGGGAAACACCTTATTTGTAAACAGTGACCCCTAGTTCTAGATTCCGCCAGAAGAAGAAATGTCCTCTCCAGATAACCCTGTAAAGTTGCAGCAGCATCCAGAAGGATGCTCTGCTAGTAGTGTAGAGGTTAGCATAACGCTATTACAGTGCCAGCGACCTGGGTTCAATTCCAGCTGCTGTCTGTAAGGAGCTTGTACGTTCTCTCCATGTGTCTGTGTGTGTTTCCTCCGGGTGCTCCAGTTTCCTCCCACATTCCGAAGATGTATGGGTTAGGAAGTTGTGGGCATGCTATGTTGGTGCCAGAAGTGTGGCGACACTTGTGAGCTGCATCCAGAACACTCTACGCAAAAGATGTATGTGTGACTAACAAAGAAACCTTATCTTATCTTAGAAAGTACAGAATAGGGTGTAATACAAATAGCTCTGCATACTAAGAATCTAGACCCAGCAAAGTAGAGTCATTCAATGTGGGAACATGTCCTTCAGCCCACCTGGTCACATCAACCATTGATCGCCTACTTACACGTATCCCGTTTTATTCTTCCAACATTCTCAAGACTCCCTTCAGATTCTACCACTTACCTACACACTAGAAATAATTTACAGCGGCCAATTAACCTACCAGCCCACATATCTTTGGGAAGTGGGAGAAAATCCAGACACCTGGAGGAAACCTACACAGTCACTGGGAGAACGTGCAAACTCCACACAGACAGCACCCAAGGTCAGGATTGAACCCACGTTGCTGGAGCTGTGAGGCAGCAGCTCTACCAGCTATACCACTGTGTCACCCCAATTGATGCACATCTTAGTTTGCTCATGGTTTCAGTATCAAAAAGATGTTGGAATTTATTAAACATTTCTGAGAAAGACTGAGATGGAGCCTGCCAACTGGTCAGGGGAAACCAAGTACAATAAAGGGGCTCTCTTTCATCATTTAATTTATTCTCCCTCCTACCTTGAAGGTGTTATCTCTTTTTGGGATGTGTCTTTGCAGGCAATTACATCAGTCTTTTACCTTGCCCACATAGTCATTTCTCATGAACATGGCTACATAATGTGCATGCAAAGAACTGATCAACTGGTAGGTGAAGAGGCAGCAGTGCAGCCAACATCTGACATCCACACCTGCCTCTTCCAGGAAGAGACTCCAGACACTGAATAGAAAGTTTTTCAGGATCCAAATAGACAGTGTCTTCATGAACCAGGGCACTACAATTGACAATGGTATCACCATGGCCTCCAGCACTGATCTTCTTTATTGACAAGATTTTTGTACACCATCCAGTGCACTTACCAAATGAGGCACAGGAGATTCTAGGTCAGATTCAAACCATTTACAAACTCATCCTTTAACTATTTATAAAGGCTGGTATTAGCTGAATCTGGCAAATATTGCCTGTCTGGATGCTATTCTGAGTTCTTTGATCACAGGGAAGAATCTGGAGACTGGGATAAAGGAAGACTAGTGCTTTTAAAATGAAAATATTATCATGTGCCACCCCCCCCCCCCCCCCCCCCGTTCACGCTTTTCTGGAGACTGGAAAATGTCTCATAACAGACTGAAAATTGCTTGAAATGTGTTCAGTGGAGAAAAGCAGAGAGCCTATAAGGAGAAGGAATAGGAGGCGCACATCTATCAGAAGAAGCCTCTGCTGCTGTGGTTAAAAGAAAATGATTAAAACTAAATAAGGAGGAAAGTGAAATGTCGATAAGGCAAGACAGCTACTTGGGCAGAGAAATTAGAAAAATGAAGAGGTGGCAAGAGGAGTACATCATTGATATCCGCTAAATGTAAAGGGAATACACAGCTAGGCAGCACACTACGTGATCAGAAACCTAATACCATTCTAAGAGAGCTGATGGACTGACACTGGTAGCTGAGAAATTCACCATGAAATTGGAAGCAAGTAGTCTCTAAGTACAAGAAAAGTGTACTTTCACTGGAAAAGCCACCATTTACTGCCCAATTCTAATTGCCCTTGAACTGAATGGATTGTTAAGGGACAGTTAAGAGTCATTAATATTGTTTGGGTCTGCAGTCACATTTTGCCTTGATCGGGAAAGCAGGGTGAATTTCATTCACTTCCCCCAAGGACCATCAGAATTTTTATAATAATCTAGCAATTTCACAGTGTCCTATTCTGAAAATATTTTTATTTATTAAATTAACCAAATTTAAATTGCTAATTTCCTGTGATAAAATAACTCCTGTGTATGTATCAATAATCCAGGACACTTTATCTTCAGACCAATTGCAGAATATTCGTACTATCAGAACCAGTACATATCTTGTCGATCTATTGAGACAAATCCTTTATTTATTATAAAGAGAGCAGTAAGGATATTTTAACACTTTTCCATCCGGTGAGAGTTTTGTGTTGTGTTAGACTGGGTCATAGCTTTGTTTTTGAGCTGGGGTAGGGCTGTCATGGTTCCGAGTACTGGCCTCGATTTGGCTCCATTGATGATGCCTTGTTGGGCAGCACATGGATTCCCTGCACGACTAATTGCATAACAACACACACCTGAGCCCCATCAGAGGCCTAGCATAAGTACCCGGGTTTCTCTAGCACTAGTTGTCAGAGTATTGGCCAGTCTTTGGGTATACTTTGTCTCTGGGCTGCTTAGAGTTGGCAGTTCTAGAGCAATCCTGGTTTCACTGTTCCTCTTAGGATATCCAGTTTTTGTGTTGGGACTCTACCTCAGATCCCTGAGGCAAGATTCCTTCCAGTTGCTGCCTGTGGTTGGTTTGGAGGAAGTATCCTGACTCCAGTCTTGTACCAGTGTGCTGCATTTGGGTTCTCTGTGAGCTTGCTCTTTGCTCAACATTGTGACAGAATACTCTGGCCACCATGAACCCAGTGGACAGGAATCCCCTGTATGAAGCCCTTGCCTGCCAGGATTAACTTCTGGGCTGGCATAACCTGCAGCTCTTGGAGGTTGTGGCAGACTTCTGTACCCTTACTGTGATGGTTGGGCAGCTCAGTGAACAGGTCAGCTGAGTCTCTGCTCTTCTTACCTCTGCCACTCTGGGAATTCTGTCTGACCAGCCCAGACAATCAGTAAGAGCATCACTGGACAGTTTGATCTGACCACCCAAGGAACCACATGTACCTGATACAGTACACTGGGAATCTGGGAAAATGCTGGTCCTTCATACTACAATGCTTGTTAGTTTTTGAGCAGCAGCCCTTCACATGCACCACTGAGAGATCCAAGGTCACATTTATCATGGGGTTATTGTGAGGAAGTGTGCTGGAATGGGCCAGTGCCATCTGGGACAATCAGCCAGAGACCTGCTCCTCATTTCACACCTTCATTGAGGGGATGAGAAAGGTCTTTGACCATCCCATCTGTGTAAAAGAGCAGCCAAGCGACTCCTCACCCTATCTGGTCTCCTGCAGTGTCACAAAATACTCTGTGGCATTCTGGATGTCAGTGGCTGACTTGAGGTGGAATGGGGAGGCTCTCCAGGGGGTTTTTGGCAAGGCCTCAATGACAGGATTACGGCAGAGTTGGCAGCATAGGATGAGACAACCAGCCTGGAGACATTGATCTCTCTAGCCACCAGGCTGGACAACCAACTCTGGGAACAGCAGAGAGAGAGGACGGTTCGTCCAACACCTCTGTTCCCCCACAGGTCACCTTCCCAGTCTCCTGACCCGAGCCGCTCGGCTCCTTCTCCTTCCACCTCTAGAGGCAGTCCCGACCCAGCCAATTGCACCACCCTGGGGGAGCAACCAGTGCAACTAGGATGGAACCGCCTTTCTCCCTCTGAATGACGTCGGAAATTAAGAGCTGGGGATTGCCTCTATTGCAGCCAGCCTGACCATTCTCTTGCCACTTGTCCCCTTTGGCCAAAAGGGGAGGACTTACCAGTAGAGAGGAGGATCTGGGTGAGTCAGACAACTTTCCCTATGGCCCCCCAGAACCGGATGCTGATCCCAGCTAGCATAAGACACCTCCAACGGTCCCTGTCCTTCTCCGCCTTGGTGGATTCTGGTGCCGAGGGAAATCTGTTGGAGGAAGGTGTAGCCTCCTGGGCTGAGATTCCTCGGGAGCCATTGAGTGCTCCTCTAGAGGTCCGGGTGCTAGATGGCAGACTGTTGACCCGAGACAAGCACCGTACACCTCAGCTGTCATTGTTGATCTCCAGAAACCATCGGGAACAGGTCCAATTCCACCTGATAACCTCCCCACAGACGCTGATGGTCCTGGGGTACACTTGGTTGAGCTGTCACAATCCCCACCTCGATTCGGTGACGGGCAGGAGAGTCAGTTGGAGTCCATTCTGCCATTCTACTTGTCTCCAGTTGGCCCTTGCTCCAGTATAGGCTACTGCTAGTTTGTCGGCTGCCGAAGCCCTAGACTTGTCCCAGGTCCCAGTGGAGTATCACGACCTGGGGCAAGTATTTAGCAAACAAGGGGCTCTTTCCCTGCCTCCTCACCGGCCATATGATTGCGCAATCGACATCCTCCCGGGAGCTCTGCTACCCACCAGTCGGTTATATAACCTGTCCCGACCAGAGAGGGAGGCCATGGAGGAGTACATCAATGAATTTCTCTAGGTAGGCATTATTCACCCCTCATCCTCCCCGGCAGGTGCAGGGTTCTTCTCTGTGGAGAAGAAGGACGGCTCACTGCGTCTGCGCATTGACTACTGGGGCCTCAATAACATAACCATTAGAAACAAGTATCCACTGCTGCTCATCAATTCTGCGTTTGAACTTCTTCATGGGACCACCATATTCTCTAAACTTGATCTATGAAGCGCTTACCACCTGGTCAGGATAAGGGAGGGAGATGATTGGAAAACAGCTTTTAATACCCCTCTCAGCCACTTTGAATACCGAGTAATGCTATTCAGCCTTACCAATGCTCCTGCCGTCTTCCAAGCCCTGATCAATGATGTCCTACGAGACTTCATAAATCGATTTGTGTTTGTCTATCTAGATGACATCCTGATCTGTTCCAGTAGTCTCCAGGGACACACCCAGCATGTCCGTCAGGTTCTCCAGAGGCTTTGGGAGAACAAACTCTTCGTCGAGGCCGAAAAATGTGAATTCCATGTCCCCTCCTTCAGCTTCTTAGGATACATCATTGAGAACGGACAAGTAAGGGCGGATCCCGAGAAGATCCAGGCGGTGGCGAAGTGGCCTCGACCCATGACACGCAAGCAACTACAACGGTTTCTGGGGTTTGCAAATTTCTATCGCTGCTTCATTAGGGATTATAGTCAGGTGGTGGCACCCCTTACTCAACTTACTTCACCTAAGACCTCTTTTCTGTGGAATCCTGAAACTGACTCGGTGTTCTTGGACCTGAAGAAATGCTTCACGTCCTCACCTATCCTGGTCCAACCAGACCCCTCCTGCCAATTCGTTGTGGAGGTTGATGCCTCCGACTCCGGGGTGGGAGCAGTCCTCTCTCAACGCTCCAGTTTGAATCAGAGACTGCACCCCTGTGCCTTTTTTTCTCACCAGTTGTCCCCCACTGCACGTAACTATGACGTGGGGAACCGGGAGTTACTAGCGGTCAAGCTTGTGTTAGAAGAGTGGAGGCACTGGCTTGAGGGAGAAGAACATCCATTTATCGTTTGGACAGACCACAGGAACCTGGAATATATACGAACTGCGAAATGCCTGAATTCCCGTCAAGCACGGTGGGCATTATTCTTTGGCAGGTTCTGGTTTACGCTAACATATCGTCCGGGATCCAAGAACGGGAAGCCCGATGGTCTCCCCCGACAATACACTACCGAGGAGGACCATCCTAACCCCAAGACCATCCTTCCCCGGTCCTGTGTGGTGGCGGCCCTCACCTGGGAGATCGAGGCTGCAGTGAAGGAAGCCCAACAGACCCAAGCAATGGACCACCCAACCACCTTTTTGTACCAGAGCCTGTGGGGTCTCAGGTTCTGCAGTGGGGACATACTTCTCGTTTCGCCTGCCATCCAGGGATTGACAGGACCCTTTTCCTCTTGAAGGAGCACTTCTGGTGACCCTCCATGGATGCTGATACCTGTTCCTTTGTCTCTGCCTGTTCTGTCTGCACCCGTAGAAAAGCCTCCCACTGACCACCGGCTGGACTGCTTCATCCCTTACCTGTACCTAGCTGTCCGTGGTCCCATATCGCCCTGGATTTTGTCACAGGACTGCCCCCCACCCTTCTCACGGGAACACTGCTGTTCTCACCATAGTGGACTGCTTTTCCAAAGCAGTGCATTTTGTGGCCCTTCCCAAATTCCCTATTGCTCGGGAGACGGCCGACCTGGTCATCCAACATGTCTTCCGCCTCCACGGAATCCCTGCAGACATTGTCTCCGACCGGGGTCCCCAGTTTGTCTCTGCAGTATGGAGGTCTTTTTGTCAGGCCCTTGGAATATCCGTAAGCCTATCGTCCAGTTTCCATCCACAGACGAATGGCCAAACAGAACGGGAAATCAAGATTTGGAAACAGTGCTACATTGCATAACAGCGAACGACCCTTCAACATGGAACACCCCCTCCCGCTTGGGTTAAGTACGCCCACAATTCTCTGGTCTGCACTGCCACTGGAAGATCCCCCCTTTGAATACTCACTCGGTTACCAACCCCCTCTGTTCTCCATCCATGAAGGGGCATCTCCGTGCCCTCAGTTCAGGACCATCTCCGCCATTGCCACAAGGTCTGGGAGGACACGCGCGGCCCTGCTCTGGACTGTCGACCGCAATGGGAGATTCACTGATTGTCAGCGGATTCCCGCGCCAGTGTACCAGCCTAGGCAGAAGGTTTGGCTCTCAGCTAAGGACATCGCTCTCAAGGATGAGCCCAAGAAACTGGCTCTTTGCTTCTTGGGACCTTTTGAAATTAAGCGGATCTTCAATCCCACAATGGTCTGGCTCAAATTGCCTACAACTCTGAGGAAACATTCCATGTTCAATGTGTCTCAGGTGAAGCCAGTGGCTAGCAGTCCGTTGTGCCCTCCAGCCAAGCTCCCTCCGTCCCCCTGGATGGTTGATGACCACCCAGCGGATGCTGTCCGGCGTTTACTGGATGTACTCTGCCAGGGTAGGGGCCTGCAGTACTTGGTGGATTGGGAGGGATATGGTCCAGAGGAATGTTCCTGGATTCCTCGGTCCTTCATTTTGGACCCCTTCCTCATTCAGGAATTCCATCGGAACCATCCAGATAAGCCCAGTGGGTCACCTGGAGGCTCTCGTTGAGGGGTGGGGGGGTTGGTACTGTCATGATTCTGAGTACTGGCCTCAATTCAGCTCCATTGATGATGCCTTGTTGGGCAGCACATGGATTCCCTGCATGACTAATTGCATAATGACACACACCTGAGCCCCATCAGTGGTCTAGCATAATACCCAGGTTTCTCTAGCACTAGTTGCCAGAGTATTGGTCAACCTTTGGGTATACTTTGTCTCCTGGCTGCTTAGAGTTGGCAGCTCCCGAGCAGTCCTGGTTTCACTGTTCCTCTTAGGATATCCAGTTTTTGTGTTGGGACTCCACCTCAGATCCCTGAGGCAAGATTCCTTCCAGTTGCTGCCTGTGTTTGGTTCGGAGGAAGCATCCTGACTCCAGTCTCGTACCAGTGTGCTGCATTTGGGTTCTCTGCTAGCTTGCTCTTTGCTCAACTTTGTGACCAGGGCATTAACGAAGAATATCCTAAAACTTATTCAGTGGCAATAGAGTGTAGTGATTACAATAAAGTGATAATAATTCCTATCAGATTCTATTTATTATCATGAATATTTACTATGCAGAGATTGTATGGACAGGGCTTGATGGTAGAAAGTGAGAATATTTCAACATTCCTGTGGAACATGCAGCAAAGGATTCTTTTCATTCTTCATGAACACTTCAACCAGCCACATGCTTGTTAAATGGGTGAGGTAAAGAAGTGAAGAAAACATCTGCCTGAGTCTAAACCAGCATGAATCAACAATTCCAGGATAGGAGGGAGATTAGTTATAGAAGAAACAAAATCTCTTTATTAGAGAGCACATTTTAATTATACTCGCTACTGGTCAAGAAGTAACTGTATTGTTCTCAGAAATGTATCTTAAATTCCCACTGCTGTTGGATACAGAATCCATAAACTAATCCTGCCTCTCCTTGGGACAGTAATACCAGATGGGTGGAAGGTCATTCTGCAACAATTGCACTCATGGTGATTGGCTCTCTACGGATAACACAGATGGAAACTTCTGAGATCTTATGTAGAAATTCAGCACTGAATTTTAACAACTGTAAACATGGAATAAGAAATTATGCTTAACTTAGACCAGTTGAGACATAATAGTGGACAAATTCTTACACAGATGCTTGCATTAAACGAACCATATATTAGTAGCTGCACTTGGACTTCCACTCTGTAATCTGATTCTGTTGAAGTCACCATGAAAATAGACTATAATGTACACATGCTTTAATTCTATTTCTAAAGCACATAAGATTGTGATGGGTTGCTACCTCAGTGAATTGCCACAATGCTCAGCAGGCCTTTATTTGAGTAATTAAAGCCCCTGATACCTCCCAGGAATCAATGCACCTCATTGACTTATTGCCTGGAATGGGGCCATACAGGGCCCTGTGAGTCATTCTGACTGGAAACCCTGTTTTCATCATTCACCGAGTAAACCAATGGTATTGAAACTGCCAGTGGAAGAATCACTGACTCCGGTGGATGAGCCAAGGAGGAGATTCGCCTGCATGAGGCGACTGTGTTCATCCTTCATTCTGGTGCATTCATGCTGGTAGCAGTGTCTGCATGTCTACAGGGAAATAATAAAAGATAACTCCTCCCCAGCCTCCCAATGTACTCCCTCAACCCCGCCCCTTGCAGACAAACAAGCTTGAGTTGTGAGGCATCAGCAATAACACATGCACACACACATAGTCTCAGTGTGTGTTTATGTGTAAGGCTGCTCCATCCACAGCTCCAGCACAACCCAGATTTCAATCCTGCCCTCAGGAGCTGTATGCATGAAGTTTGTCAGTTCTAGGTGTGATCCTGTGGATTTCCCCCCAGGCTGCTCCAGTTTCCTCCTACATACCCTAGGCATTGGGTTAACTGACCACTGTAAATTTCCTCTCAGTGTAAGTAAGAGGCAAAAGAATCAAAAGGAAACCAATAAGCATGTGTAAGAAAGAATAAATTACAGGTCTACAGAAAATAAGGAGAAGGAAAATGGGCCTGATGGGATAGTTCTGGGAGTTGACATGAATATGATGGGCTGAATGGCCTCTTCCGTGTCATTGAAAATAAGTATACACGCACTAAATTGATCCTTTTCAACATTCTCTTACCATCCCTGCATTATTTTAAACAGATCTTCACACAGCTTTGTGATCAAAGATCACAGCCTCCCAAAGAAATTTAAATGTCAAAAATGTCAATGTCAAATTATTCCAAAGTAAAGTTTGAATAATAGAGCAAATTATTTTCTCTCAAAGGTCATATAAATTGGCTGTTAGGTTCCTGAGAGAGTAAATGAAACTATATTGTTATAAAAGTAACTGCATCTGAGCATTAAGTTGGTTTCTTTACAGAACTGCTTATAATACATAGTGCTGCACAAAGATATGTCGATAGGTATTTTCAGACATGTTTGATACATAAAACCAGGCTGATATTTTCCAAGAACGGACCATGTGAAGGTAAAGGAGGAAATTGGCAGCAAAAGTAATTACATTTTCAAGTTCTGTATGAGAGCAGAAAGAAGCAGCAGTCACAAATATATCAGAAAAAGAGTTGAGGAAGGAGCCTCAAGTAGAATTGACAAAAAGACTACTCCCACTCTCCCACAAAAAAGTAGGTGTAGCTTGAGCCTATTCCTATAACTATGCCTTTGACTTGGACAAAGTGATTGGAGTAGAAGTTGTTCAATGTGTGAACACATTCAGCCAGATGAACGAATGTGTTGGGAAAGGGCAAATGGTTGGGACCCCCAATCAAGAGTGAAACAGAGGGTACTCCCACTATCCTGGTGTGGGATGGAGATGTAAAGGGATGGAGATGTAAAGGGATTGAGAATCCATGGGAAAGGTGAGGGATTTGGGACCAGGGAACTGGAAACTTTCAAAGTAGTGGAGGGCATCAGAATTCTCATGGATGTAAGTGGGACGGAACTGGACTGGTTTGAAAGGATGGGGTCAAGGTAGGAAGGAATAAGTTTGATGGGGCAAGAAAAGGCAGTAACAATAAGATTACCCAAGTAGTCCTGCTTGTGGATCTTCGGTAGAGGGTAGAAATGAGCTGTGTGGGGCTGAAGTCACTACAAAGTTGGAAGTGGCAGAATGAAGATCTGCTGAGGAAATGAAGACTCTAACTGCATGCAAGACAGTGGCTTAATGTTTAGTAGTGGGCTTATGGTCAAGACGGAGGTATGTAGAGGTGTCTGAGAGCTGACATTCGAGCTTTGCAAAGTTGAAGTCAGTTGTCAGCAGCTTTGGTGATAATATCAGGGTTGGCTCTTAATGAAATGTTACAAGTTCAGAAGGGCATATGTTAAGTAAATTAGAGGAGTGGGAAAATCAAGGTGGCCAATGTCACATCAACAGTTAGCAATGAATGGGTCTACAGAGGGTAAAAGGCCAGAGAGAGGGATCCAAGGGACTGGGAGTTCTGGAGACAGACAAAAGAGTCCACAGTCTGGGGGAAGACTCCTGTGCAAAGGAATCACAGAGTCAGGGAAGTTCTGTTGCAAATTTATAAATTCTGGTTAGGCCGTATCAGGAGTGTTGTATTCAATTCCAGTCACCCCATTATAGGAAAGATGTGGAGACTGTGGAGAGGGTTCAGAAGAGGTTTACCAGAATGTTGCCTGGATTAGAGGGCATGTGCTACAAGGAGAGGTTGGACAAACTAGGGTTGTTTTCTCTGGAGCAGCAGAGGCTGAAGGGAGACCTGATAGTAGTTCATAAAATTATGAGAGGCATAGGTAGAGTAGACAGCCAGTGTCTTTTTCCCAGGAGTGAAATGTCTAATACTAGAGGGCATGCATTTAAGTTGAGAGGGGGAAAGTTCAAAGGAGATGTACGGGGCAAGATTTTTACATAGAGAGTGATGAGTGCCTGGAATGCACTGCCAGGGGTGGTGGTAGAGGCAGATACAATAGGGGCATTTAAGAGGTTCTTAGATAGGCATGTGAATATGCAGAGAATGGAAGGATATGGGCCATATGCAGGCAGAAGGGATTATGTGTCATTAGTTTAACTAGTTTGGCACAATATTGAGTGTCAAAGGGCCTGTTCCTGTGTTGTACTATTCTATGTTGCATGTTCTCTGAATGGGCACAGAGGAAGAAACAGCAGAAGAAGAGTTCAATGTCATGTCAAACTTGTTCATTAAGGTGGGATGGAGGGGGATGAAGATGAGGCCTCTACAGAGTAAAGATCATTCAGGGTCAGAGAGGAGGAGATCACAGGGGATAGTGAAGTACTTTGGAGCCGAAGGCCTGTGTGTTATTCCATCACTGTAATTTTACCACAGAGAGTGTTCTTTGTTTTCAAGTGTTCTGTATCATTTCCTTGATGGGTGACTCCATGCAGAAAAAGCAGCTTCATTATAAACTCATTTGTTTTGTGTGAAAGAACTCTTTGGATCTTTGGCATTTCAAGGACTATTTAAAATTTTCACAAAACTAGTTTTTGAATTGAGCAGTCATAGTAAATCATTCAATAATATCACATTTCTTTTCGCGGAAGCTTGTTTTGATGAGAGATTACAAGAAAATATTTATAAAAGAAGTTGAGATGTAAAGGAATCACTTCACTTAATCACTTTTTTTTGTAAACTGCAACTGGATCCTTGGCAGACACATAAGATGCTACATTGGATCAGAGATCTGGGAGACCTCTGAAGAACTGTAGATTTTAACAGGGCAAATCCAATGGGATCCAATTTTAACATTGCAAATCCAATGGAAGCCTTTGTGTACATCTTATGTACCGAGCCATATTGAGCCTAGAATAATTAGATTAAAAAATCCAGCGTCTTTCTTAACCACTGAATGTCTCAGAGAGTTGCTAATATAATGTTGGAACTGTTGCAGTTAACTTGCACACAACAAGCTTTCAAAATAACAAAGTGACCACATAATCTATTTTAGTGAGTTTCATTGAAGAGTAGATATTGGTCAGGTCATCATGGTCAAATAAACTGCAACTAATAACTAAGAACGTAAGAACATAAGAACGAGAAGTAAGAGGGGTCTATCAGCTCGTCATGTCCACTCTACCATTTGATTATATCATAGCTCATCATTTACCTCAGTTCCACTAACCACATATCCTTTAATTCCTTGATATGTAAAAACATATCAATCACTTTCTGGAATATATTTAGTGACTGAGCCTCCACAGC
Organism: Pristis pectinata; assembly: GCF_009764475.1. Taxonomy (NCBI): domain Eukaryota; kingdom Metazoa; phylum Chordata; class Chondrichthyes; order Rhinopristiformes; family Pristidae; genus Pristis; species Pristis pectinata. Next base: position 47,540,791 of record NC_067411.1, on the reverse strand, counting down.
CTTTTGGGTAGAAATTCCAAAGATTCACTGCTCTCTGGGTGAAGAAATTTCTTCTCATCTCCACCCTGAATAGCCGTCCCCTTACTTTAAGTCTGTGACCCCTGATTCTGGATGCTCCAGCCAGGAGAAACATCAATTCCACATCTACCCTGTCAAGCCCTTCAAGAATGAAATGAATTCCAGCTGTCAAAACAGAAGTGCAGGCATGTGCATGAAGATAAAAACTACCAGTTACCACAATACATGGCAACCTTTTACAGAAAAACTAAAGCCAAATTGAACCAAGAGTAATTAGATAAAAAGTGTGGCGACTTACCGTCTAGTCGGGCGAACTGGCTCGGCAGTCGGGTCGCGCGGCGTCGGAGCGACGAGGCCCAAGATGGCGGCGGGCCTCGTCTTTCCGAGCGACGGGGAGAACCCGCGCGCGGGAAAGCCCTGATGACGTAGGACTTACGTCATTGCCGGTTTTTTGGGCGGGAGTTTCTCTCCCTTAAAGGGCCCGCACAAGGCGGGAAAATAAACCAGTTCTGTTTGGCAATCCTCCGAGTCGAGTCTTGTTTTATTCCGCGGTAGCAACCGCTACATTGGTGACCCCGACGGTCCAAACGGCATTTGGACCCGCGAAATGGACGACAGCGCAGCAGCCAACGCAGTGGCCCTCAAGCTGCCCGCCTTTTGGACACTTCGGCCCAGCGTCTGGTTTGACCAGGCCGAAGCGCAATTCCACCTTCGGCAGATCACCTCCGACTCCACGAAGTACTACCATGTGGTTAGCTCTCTGGACCAGGAGACAGCCGCCCAGGTTGGAGATTTCATCCAGTCGCCTCCGGAGGAAGATAGGTACCCGGCTTTCAAAGATCTTTTGATCCGGACCTTCGGCCTCTCCCGTTGTGAGCGCGCCGCCCGCCTGCTTCATCTGGATGGCCTGGGGGACAGATCCCCATCCGCCCTAATGAATGAGATGCTGGCATTGGCCGAGGGACACAAGCCATGCCTGATGTTCGAACAGGCCTTCCTCGAACAGCTCCCCACTGACATCCACTTGTTGTTAGCTGATGCCGACTTCAGCAACCCCCGTGAGGTGGCCGCCCGGGCAGATGTCCTGTGGAGGGCCAAGCGCGAGAGCGGTTCGTCCGTCAGTCAAATCACCAGGCCGCGAGCCCAACGCCTGCCTCGCCCGGCCCCAGCAACCGAGCAGCCACGCCCCAGGAACGCAGACGACGACACGGGTGACCAGCTGTGCTTCTACCATCAGAGGTGGGGTGCGGAGGCCCGTCGATGCCGCCCACCCTGCAAGTCAGGGAAACGCCAGGGTCAGCCGCCGCTGATGGCTACGGCAGCTGGCCGCCGACAGAGCCTCCTCTTCGTTCAGGACAAGAAATCTGGACGGCGTTTCCTCGTTGATACTGGAGCGGAGGTCAGTATTTTGCCCCCGACAGGCCGCGACACTCGTGACAGGCCACCAGGTCCTCTACTCAATGCCGCCAACGGTACAACGATACGGTCTTTCGGCACCCGTACGCTTCAATTACACTTTGGCGGCAGCCGTTTTACCTGGACCTTTACCCTTGCCACCGTCGCCCGACCACTCCTAGGCGCCGATTTCCTTCGGGCCCACAACCTGTTAGTCGACCTGCGAAGGAAGCGGTTAGTCCACTCTAGCACTCTCCGGACCTATCCCCTGGGAGAAATCAGCCCACCAGCCCCGCGCCTGGACTCCATTACCCTTTCTGGCGACGATTTCGCCAGGCTCCTAGCCGAATTCCCATCGATTTTGGCACCTTCGTTTACAAATTCTCGGCCCACACATGGGGTACGACACCACATCATTACCACAGGGCCACCCCTTCATGCCCGAGCACGACGATTACCTCCAGACAAGCTCCGCCTGGCAAAGGAAGAGTTCCATCACATGGAGGAGCTGGGGATTGTTCGCAGGTCAGACAGCCCCTGGGCCTCCCCCCTGCACATGGTCCCCAAAGCCACCGGAGGGTGGAGGCCCTGCGGCGACTACCGCAGGCTGAATGACGCCACCACCCCGGACCGCTATCCCATCCCTCACATCCAGGACTTCGCAGCGAACTTACACGGGGCCCGCATCTTTTCCAAAGTGGACCTCGTTAGGGGATACCACCAAATCCCGGTCCATCCGGATGACGTCCCCAAAACTGCGATTATCACCCCATTCGGCCTGTTCGAATTCCTTCGGATGCCGTTCGGCCTTAAGAACGCCGCGCAGACCTTCCAGCGGCTGATGGACGCGGTAGGCCGAGGCCTGGACTTCGTGTTCATTTACTTGGACGACATACTGATCGCCAGCCGTAACCGCCAGGAACACCTTTCCCACCTCCGCCAGCTGTATTCCCGCCTCCGCGATTTCGGCCTCACGATTAACCCGTCCAAGTGCCAATTCGGACTTGACTCTATCGATTTCCTCGGCCACAAAATCACCAGCGACGGGGCAACACCCCTACCCGCCAAGGTGGATGCTATCCGCCGTTTTGCCCGCCCCGACACAGTCAAAGGCCTACAGGAATTCCTTGGGATGGTCAACTTTTACCATCGTTTCATCCCTGCAGCAGCCCGTATCATGCGCCCTCTGTTCTCGCTGCTGGCTGGTAAGGGCAAGGACATCACCTGGACTGACAAGGCTGTGGCTGCTTTTGTTAAGGCCAAAGACGCCCTGGCAGACGCCACGATGCTGGTACACCCTAGGACTGACGTCCCGACTGCCCTCACGGTAGACGCGTCCAACACCGCGGTGGGTGGGGTACTGGAACAGCTACTCGAAGGCCGCTGGCAACCCTTGGCGTTTTTCAGCAAACACCTTAGACCGCCCGAACTGAAGTACAGCGCTTTTGATCGGGAACTTCTAGCGCTGTATCTGGCGGTCCGGCATTTCTGATACTTTCTAGAAGGCAGGCCTTTCACCGCTTTCACCGATCATAAGCCTCTGTCCTTTGCCTTCTCCAAAGTCTCCGATCCCTGGTCAGCTCGTCAGCAGAGACATTTATCCTACATTTCCGAGTTCACAACTGACATCCAACATGTCTCCGGAAAGGATAATGTCGTTGCTGATGCACTTTCCAGACCAACCATCCACAACCTATCCTTGGGTGTCGACTACACGGCCCTGGCTGACGCACAGCAAGCCGACGACGAACTGCCCAGCTACAGAACCGCAGTCTCGGGTCTGCAGCTCCGAGATTTCTTGGTTGGTCCAGGTCAGCGGACCCTACTTTGCGACGTTGCGACTGGTCAGCCCCGCCCTATTGTCCCTGCAGCCTGGCGGAGACGCGTTTTTGACTCGGTACATGGGTTGGCGCACCCGTCCATCAGATCTACTGTCCGACTGGTCGCCAGCAAGTTTGTCTGGCATGGCCTGCGCAAACAGGTCAGTGAGTGGGCCTGGACTTGTCTGCACTGCCAGACGTCAAAAATCCAGCGACACACCAAGGTCCCACCACAGCAGTTCGAGCCTACCCGTAGGAGGTTCGACCACATACACGTCGACCTCGTGGGCCCTCTGCCGGTTTCAAGAGGAGCCCGGTACCTCCTTACCATCGTGGACCGGTTCACGAGGTGGCCTGAGGCAACCCCCCTGACTGACATCACAACTGATTCCTGCGCCCGAGCGCTGCTCACAACTTGGGTCTCACGTTTTGGCGTTCCGGCCCACATCACTTCAGACAGAGGCACCCAATTCACTTCCAGTCTCTGGGCTGCATTAACGAACCTGCTAGGGACGCAGCTGCACACCACCACGGCCTACCATCCTCAATCAAACGGGTTGGTGGAACGTTTTCACCGCCATCTAAAATCGGCCTTGATGGCCCGCCTGAAGGGTCCTAACTGGGTTGATGAGCTGCCTTGGGTCCTGCTCGGCATACGCACTGCCCCCAAAGACGACCTCCGCACTTCGTCAGCTGAGCTTGTATACGGGGCGCCACTAGTTGTCCCCGGGGATTTCATACCTGCCCTTCAGGACCAAGGGGAACAACCCCCAGCAGTTCTACAAAGACTGCGCGAGAAGCTCGGCGCCTTGGCCCCGATTCCCACCTCATGGCATGGTCAAGCCCCATCCTGCCAGCCCAAGGAACTACGGGACTGTAAGTTTGTTTTCGTTCGCAGGGGCACACCTCGGGCGCCATTGCAACGACCATATGAGGGACCGTTCCGAGTCATACGGAATAACGGATCCACTTTTATTTTGGACATTGGAGGCAGGGAACAGGTTTTCACGGCGGACCGCCTCAAACCGGCCCATTTGGATCTGCAACAGCCTGTCGAGGTTGCCACGCCACGACGCAGAGGCCGCCCCCCTAAGCGGCAGCTGGCACAGCCCACGGACCTTGGGGACTGTCTCGCCGGTTCTGGGGGGGGTTGTGTGGCGACTCACCGTCTAGTCGGGCGAACCGGCTCGGCAGTCGGGTCGCGCGGCGTCGGAGTGACGAGGCCCAAGATGGCGGCGGGCCTCGTCTTTCCGAGTGACGGGGAGAACCCGCGCGCGGGAAAGTCCTGATGACGTAGGACTTACGTCATTGCCGGTTTTTTGGGCGGGAGTTTCTCTCCCTTAAAGGGCCCACACAAGGCGGGAAAATAAACCAGTTCTGTTTGGCAATCCTCCGAGTTGAGTCTTGTTTTATTCCGCGGTAGCAACCGCTACAAAAGAAAGAAAGACTAGCAGAATTTCAGTGTCCTTTTCAGCCACTGGATGTGTTAGAGAGTCACTGATAGAATGTTGGAACACTGCCTGTGGAAGAGTCTATGCTTCCTATATTGACCTCATTTAGCCACTGCAAAACCCATAAACCCAGAGTGAAGCAACTCCTCCTCAAACTTGAGGGCACACAAAGAAGAAGTTGTACCACTGCAGTCAATTTGCACACAATAAACTCCCACAAACAGCAAAGTGATTATACATTTTAGTAAGTTTGGCTGCTATCAGAAATGCCTCTCCGTCAAAGCATGATTCTAACCAATAGGTCAACAAGACAGCCAATCTCCAAATAAATTAGTGTCAAGTAAGGTGGCATCATTGCCTCAATATTTTTTCAATCTTTGCCCCACACTGCTATTCCTCACTTCAAGCAAGTTACCCACTGGACTGGAGCTAATCTGTGTCAGAGATGACGGTTCCCACTTTGGCTACATGAATCACTTCAGAACTGGGAGTGGAAGCAGTCATCCTGAGGAAGCACACAGCTAAGAGCAGTTCCATAAATTAAAGTGCAAATAATGAAGGCAAATGAATATTTGGTACTGAGATGGAAAATTCTTGATTTCAATCTCAAGGAAATGATGCCATCAGCCACTATGAGGACTTACTTTTTGTGTTTTGATAGGATGTTAGTTCACATCCCAGTCATAAAACTGAAGAAGTCACAGGAATATAATGCAAAGATAGCTGAGTTTAGAGGATCATGGTCAAAAAGTATAATATTTTACAGCCCACACTGGAGGTAAAAGTAACTATTAAAATAAAATCTATCAGTTTGGGGGTAATAAAATTTAATTCCATTTCAGAAAGTACAAGTATTTACAGCAAAGTGAAAATAATTTTCAGAGACTTTTAGCTAATGTAATACAAATCGGGAGAAGCATTCTCCTGAGGCATCCCACAATAACCATATTATCTATCTGCCAAGATCACATTCCACATCATTTAAAGAAAAGGGGAAAAAAATGTTATCAATATGTCCCTATGGCATTATAAACATAAAATCATCACCAGCTCCCTCTCCTGAAGAGAAATGTTAATGAAACCAGACAAAAAGAATATTCACCTGTCTCACTTAATCAAACTGTCAGAAGTATGATTATGGAATAAAAGAAGATTTTCAGAAGTGTTCAAGCTCTAAGCCCATTTACCTCATTGAGATTTATTGTAAAACTCTGACTTGGTGACTGGAGAGAGTGTTCAAGGTCGTAAGGCGCCTTGATCAGATTAGCTTTATTGAACAGCAAGAGCACATGGTGTTCTGTAGGTTCTGTACTTTCCCATTAAGTGTGGACAATCATTGAAAGAAATCAGTGGACACAAAAAAGGAAAGTTTGGAGATTATATAAACCTTTCATAATACCAGAATTTCCCAGTGCTTTGAATTCACTTTGGAGCATCTGTGATGCTGAGAATGTTGTGGATAGCACATTTAGTGAGTTGGTTACACTGCAGTTTAAAGGCCTAGGGAATGGGTGACCAACAGGCAGAACAATAGCAGGAAGGTAGTGCAGGAGTCCCCTGCGGTCATCCTTCCCTTTTCTCCCCTCCTCCCCCCCAAAAAACAGATGTACTGCTTTAGATACCGTTGGGGGAGATGGCTCATCAGGGGAGGACAAGGGACTGTGAGTGTCTCTGCTGCACAAGAGGGCAGGAGAAAGAGTGGCAGAGCTATAGTGGTAGGGGATTCCATGGTAAGGGGAATAAACAGGAGCTTCTGTGTCTGCAAACGGGACTCCCAGTTGGTATGTTGCCTCCCAGGTGCAAGGGTCAGGGATGTCTCGGAGCAGCTGCAGGGCATTCTGGAAGGGGAGGGTGAATAGCCAGTTGTCATGGTGTATGTAGGTCCCAATGATTTATGAAAAAAGCAGGATGAGGTCCTACAAGCCGAATTTAGGGAGCTAGGAGATAGACTGAAAAAGTAGGACCTTATAAGTAATAATGTCAGAATTACTACCTGTGCCATGTGCTAATCAAAATAAGAATAGCAGCATAGTTAATATGAATATGTGGCTTGAGCACTGGTGCAGGAGGGAGGGTTTCAGATCCCTGGGGCACTGGAACTGGTTCTGGGGGAGGTGGGACCCATAAAAACTGGACGGTCTACACCTGGGCAGGACTGGGATCAATGTCCTGGGGGATTGTTTGCTAGTGTTGTCGGGGAGAGTTTAAGCTAATATGGCAGGGGGATGGGAATCCATGCAGAAAGACAGAGGAAAGCAAAACAGAGACCAGAGCAAAAATTAGAAAAAAGAAAAGTAAAAGTGGAGTACAGAAAAGTCAAATGCAAAGAACACAAAGGTTACTAGATTCTAAAAGGACAATGAGTGTAAGGGCACTTTATCTGAATGCCCGTAGTATTCGAAACAAGGTCAGTGAACTTGTGGCACAAATCTGTACAAAGGGGTATGATTTAGTGGCCATTACAGAAACATAGTTGCAGGGTGGAGATGAGTGGGAATTAAATATCCAAGGGTATCAGGTAATATGGAAGGATAGGCAGGAAGGTAAGGGAGGTGGTGTAGTGCTCTTAATTAACAATGAGATTGGTGTGAGAGATAAGAAAGGGGCTTAATTAAGGAGCAGAAAGCTGAGTCCATCTGGTTAGAGATTAGGAATAGTGAAGGGAAAAATTCACTGGTGGGAGTTGTCTATGGGCCACTGAATAATGACATTATAGAAGGAAAGGCAATAAACCAAGAAATATCCGATGCATGTAAGAATGGAACGGCAGTTGTCATGGGGGGCTTTAACCTCCACAAAGATTGGGCGAATCAAGTTGGTCGAGGCAGTCTTGAGGAGGACTTCATGGAATGCATCTGTGATAGCTTTCGTGAACAGCATGTTAGTGAACCAACAAGGGAAAATGCTACCTTAGATCTGGTCCTGTGCAATGAGACAGGTAAAATTAATGATGTTGTAGTTAGGGATCCTCTTGGAAAGAGTGATCACAGTATGACTGAATTTCTCAGACAAATGGAGGGTGCAATAGTTTGCTCTAAAACCAGTGTATTATGCCTCAACAAGAGAGACTACAAGGGGATGAGGGAGGAATCGGCTAGCGTAGACTGGAAACACAGAAATTCAAAGATTTTTCACGGTGCTCAACAAAAGTATATTCCAGTTAAAAGCAAAGACATCAAGGGTGAGGAGAGCCAGCCTTGGATAACTGAGGAAATAAAAGAAGGCTTCAAGCTAGAAGATCATGCATACAAAGTCACCAAGAATAGTGAGAAACTGCTGCTCTTTAAAGTTTTCCCAATCTTCCAAAGAACGACTAAGCAAGCAATAAGGAAAAGGAAGATAGATTATGAAAGTAAACTAGCACAGAATATAAAAACACAGTAAAAGTTTTTATCATAGTATAAAGTAGAAAAGGGTGGCTAAAGTGAATGAAGGTCCATTGGAAGATGAGAAGGGGGAATTCATATTGAGTAATGTGGAAATGGCCAAGGCCTTGAATGACTATTTTGTGTTGGTCTTCACGGTGGAGGACACATCTATCATGCCAAATGGATGCAATGGGAGGTGAGCTCCTTGATACAATTGCTGTCGCTAAAGAGGTAGTGATGAGCAAACCAGTGGGGCTAAAGGTAGACAAGTCCCCTGGTCCTGATGGGATGCATCCCAGGGTACTGAAAGGAATGGTGGAAGAGGTGTTTGTGATAATTTACCAAAATTCTCTGGAATCTGGGCAGGTCCCAGCAGATTGGAAGACAGTGAATGTCATGCCACTGTTTAAAAAAAAGATGTGGGCAAAAGGCAGGTAACTATAGGCTAGTTAACAGCATCTGTAGTCAGGAAAATGCTTGAAGCTATCATTAAGGAAGAAATAGCGAGACATCTGGATAGAAATGGTTCCATCAGGCAGGCACAACATGGATTCAGGAAGGGCAGGTCCTGGTCGACAAACTTACTGGTGTTGAGGATATAATGAGTGCAGTGGATAGAGAAGAACAGGTGGATGTTGTATCCTTGGATTTCCAGAAAGCATTCGATAAGGTGCTGCATAAAAGACTTATCAATAAGATAAAGATGCATGGAGTTGGGGGTGATGTATTAGCATTGATAGATGATTGGTTAACCAATAGAAGGCAGAGTTGGGATAAATGGGTGTTTCTCTGGTTGGCAATCAGTGGTGAGTGGGGTGTCGCAGGGGTCGATGCTGGGCCTGCAACTGTTCATGATATATATTAATGATTTGGAAAAGGGCACAGAGTGTAGCATATCCAAGTTTGCTGATGACATTAAATTGAGTGGAAAAGCAAATTGTGCAGAGGATGCGAAGAGTCTGCAGAGAGATATAGATAGGTTAAGTGAGTGGGCAAGGATCTGGCAGATGGAATACAATGTTGGTAAATGTGAGGTCATCCATTTTGGAAGGGAAAATAGAAGATCAGATTATTATTTAAATGGTGAAAGATTGCAGCATGCTGTTGTGTAGAGGAACTTGAGTGTGCTTGTGCATGAATTGCAAAAGGTTGGTTTGTGGGTACAACAGGTTATCAAGAAGGCAAATGGAATGTTGGCCTTCATTGTTAAAGGGATTGGATTTAAGAGCAGGGAGGTTATGCTGCAACTGTACAGGGTACTGGTGAGTCTGCACCTGGAGTACTGTGTGCAATTCTGGTCTCCTTGCTTTAGGAAAGATATACTGGCTTTGGAGGCTGTGCAGAGGAGGTTCACCAAGTTGATTCTGGAGATGAGGGGGTTAAGCCTATGAGGAGAGATTAAATCGTCTGGAATTATACTCACTGGAAGTCAGAAGAATGAGAGGGGATCTTATAGAAGCATATAAAATTATGAAAGGGATAAAATAGAGGCAGGAAGGTTTTTTCCACTGGTAGGTGAGACTGGAACTAGGGGACATGGCCTCAAGATTTGGGGGAAAAGATTTAGGACGGAAATGAGGAGAAACTGTTTTTCCCAGAGAGTAGTGAATCTGTGCAATCCTCTGCTCAGGGAAGCAGTAGAGGCTACCTCACTAAATATAACTAAGAGACAGTTAGATTTTTGTATAGTAGGGGAATGAAGGGTTATGGGGAAAACAGGTAGGTGGATCTGAGTCCATGGCCAGATCAGCCATGATCTTACTGAATGGTGGAGCAGGCTCAATGGGCCAGATGGCCTACCCCTCCTATTTCTTATGTTTTTATGCCTGAAATTGGCAACACAGTGAAATTGGTAAATTGGTAAATGTGTCTTGCATACCATGCATACAGAACAATTCATTACAGCAGTGCATTGAGGTAGTACAAGGTAAAAACGATAACAGTGCAGAATAAAGTGTTACAATAAAGTGCAGTGCAGGTAGACAGTAAGGTGCAAGCTCACAACGAGGTAGATTGTGAGATCAAGAGTTCATCATATTTAGTCTTATAACAGTGGGATAGAAGCTTGAGCCTGGTAGTACGTGCTTTCAGGCTTTGTGTCTACTGCCTGATGGGAGGGGGGAGAAAAGAGAGTGTCTGGGTGGGTGCGGTCTTTGATTGTGCTGGCTGCTTTACTGAGGCAGCAAGGAGCATAGACAGAGTCCATGGAGGGGAGGCTAGTTTCTGTGATGTGCTGAGTTATGTCCACAACTCTCTGCAGTTTCTTGCGTTCATGGGCAGAGCAGTTGCCAAGCCAAGCCGTGATGCATCCAGATAGGATGCTTTCTTTGTTACATTGATTAAAAATTGGTGAGTGTCAAAGGGGACATGCCAAATTTCTTTAGCCTCCTGAGGAAGTAGAGGCACTGATGAGCTGCCTTGGCCATGGCATCACGTGGTTGGACCAGGACAGGCTATTGGTGATGTTCATTCCTAGGAACTTGAAACTCAACCCTGTCGACCTCAGCGCTGTTGATGTAGACAGCAACATGTGCACCACCACCACCACCCCCCCCACCTTCCTGGAATCAATGACCAGCTCTTTTGTTTTGTTGACATTGAGGGAAAGGTTGTTGTCATGACAGTGTTACTGGGCTCTGTATCTCCCTCCTGTACTCTCATCATTATTTGAGATACGGCTCACGACAGTGGTATCATCGGCAAACTTGTAGATGGAGTTAGAGCAGAATCAGGCCATGCAGTCTTGTGTATAGGGAGAAGAGTAAGGGGCTGAAAATGCAGCTTTGTGCGATGCTAATGTTGAGAATAATCGTGGTGGAGGTGTTGCTGCCTATCCTTACTGATTGCAGTCTGTTGGTCAGAAAGTCAAGGATCCAGTTGCAAAGTGAAGTGTTGAGTCCCAGGTATTGGAGTTTGGAAGTGAGTTTGCTTGGGGTTATAGTATTGAAGGTGGAGCTGTTAATAAACAATAGTCTAACATAGATGTTTTTACTGTCCAGGTGCTCCAGAGATAAGTGTAGGGCCAGGGAGATGGCATCTGCCATAGACCTGTTTTGGCGGCAGGCGAATTGCAGTACATCAAGGTTGTCTGGGAGGCTGGAGCTGATGTGTGACATGACCAGCCTCTCGAAGCACTTCATGATGGTGGATGACAGAGCCACTGTGTGGTAGCCATTAAGGCATGTTACCTTAGTGGTGGTCTTAAAGCAGGTGGCAACCTCTGATTTGAAGCAGAGAGAAGTTAATGTCTACAAATACCCCCACCAGCTGATCTGCACAGGATCTAAGGACGTGACCAGGACACCATCTGGGCCAAATGCTTTCTGTAGGTTCACTTTCTGGAATACTGATATTGCATCTGCAACTGTGACTGCGGGTTGAGGTGCATTGGAGGCTGTCAGGGTGGGTGGTGATATTCCGATCCTCTCCTGTTCAAAATGTGCAGAGAATGCATTAAGCTCATTGAGAATGGATGCGCTGTTGTCGGCAATGCTGTCTGACTTTGTTTTGTAGCCTGTTAGATCATGTAAGTCTGCCACAACTGACAGCTGGTCTGGGTCCTATTTTGGACTGGTATTGTCTCTTGGCATCCCTGAGCTTTACGGAGGTCGTACCTCAATTTCTTGTACAGGCCAGAGTTACCTGACTTTAGCGCCTGGACTTCAGTAGGGTGTGCATCTCCTGCTTCATCCATGGTTTCCAGATTGGTAACACTTGGATTGTCCAGACAGGTGGACAGGGTGGTGAAGATGGGGTATGACATGCTGTCATTCATCAGCTGAGACAATGAGTTCATGAGTTGGGATGTCATATAACAGCTGTACAAAACATTGGTTCAGCCACACTTGGAGCACTGTGTCACTACACTATAGGGAAGATGTGATGAAGCTAAAGAGGGTGCAAAAAAAGATTCACAAAGATGTTGCCTAGATTGGAGGGCTGAGAGGTGACATGATAGAGGTATATAAAATTATGAGAGGCGTAGGTGAGGTAGACAACCAAAGTCTGTTTTCCATGATATGGGTGTCTAAAACGAGAGGGCACAGGTTTATGGTGAGAGGGAAGAGGTTTAAAGGGGATCCTAGAGTTACATTTTTCACAGAGTAGTTAGTATCTCGAATGAGTTGCCAGAGGAGGTGGTGGAGGCAGGGAAAGTAACAACAATTAAGGGGCATTTTGACAGGTACTTGAATGAGCAAGCCTTAGAAGCATATACAATTAATGACTGCAAGTGGGATTAGTACAGATAGGCATGGTGGTCAGCATAGTTGCAGTGAGCTGAAGGGCCTCTTTCTATGCTGTTCTGCTCTGACTCTGTTTAATGTCTCAATTTGAAAAACGGCAAGGCACTAAAACCTGTAGACCGCCCAGGAAATGGTCATCCCAGATTTCTGCACTCATTGCTGGAGATGTTTTGAAGTCAAACCTTTGGATTCAGTGTTAACTATTGAGCTATGGCTCTAAGGAAATAGAATTTTAAGAAATCAGATTCTGTCTTTTAAATATCAGCACATTCTGAAACACTCACAACCAGTGAAGATTGGAAACATGGTCAATTTTTGCATAGAATGGTCCACAAGCAGCCAAGTGATGATGATGTAATAATTTGTTTCTAGTGCTGTTGGTTGAGATCTAAATATTGGTCAGGATAGTAACCAAGCCTTCATAATGACATTGGGTCTTCTGCACTCAACTGAAAGGACATGTGGAGACTCTGTTTAATGTCTCATCCACAATCCCCAGCAATGAAATGAATTGTCAGCCTGGATTTTGTACCTAAATCTCTGGAGTGGAACTTCTACTTTAAAGATAAGAGTGCCACCACTGATAGTCCATTATAGTCAGGCTGGATCTCACTGGATCAATGGACTATAGATGTTTAACTTCTTAACTGGCAGTAAATCCAGGATTAATGCTCATTCATTGTCAAATGCAGAAATGCAAGACTTATCAACTAATTCAGAGCACTGAATTTTCAGTTTGCTTCATCAATGGATTTGTTGCTGGACTCCATGCTGTATAATCCACAAGGGTGGTAGTGTCTGGTTTTGCTGCAATCCCACATCATTACAGTGTGAAACTGGCTGTCAGACCCTGGTTCAGGTGACAACAGGTTCAGAAATCAAAGCCTCATTGATGTCAATGGTAGTAAGAAAGCTGTGTGTTTGGAAGCTAAGAGGAAGATTTTTTAATTAATTATTTTGCTTCCGTTTATTTTAAATTTTTGAGTTATCAGGTGATATTGATTAACCTTTCTCACTAACTTTTATTTTAATGATTGGTTTCAACTTTAGTAGATTTTGGACCTCTCTGAATACCAAAATTTAAAAATTATGAACAACTACTTTTAGATCTTACAACCAGGGTGTGGGATTTGCCCCAATCAAAACTTTCAGGGGCACTTCAGGGCTGCAGTTTCCCACTGCACTGTGGGACACTCTGACACTTTCCAGACTTCTCTGCTTGAGGCAAGAGTGCTGTGGATCAACAAGGTTGGTTGGCCTCAACCAGAATGGTTAAGTATGAGTCTGAGGCCCACGGCTGGAGGTACCAGGTCAGAGGATTGAATTGGTGAGATCTGAAGTCTTTTGGAATCTTGCCCTTTTCTGTGCCCAGTGATCCTATTAGTTCTGCTGGGGAGCTGGAACAACTGTGCTGGGAGTTTGGTTGTAAAATCCGCCAGCTGTGTGCAAAGCACTGGTTTTGTGATGGATTAGATTTTACACCATGTAGCCATTGACAGGGCCCAGCTCACATACAAACTGGGATGTGACCAGGATGGATGGACTGGAATAATGATTCAGAGTTGTACAAGGAGGAAGGAAGCAGAGGAAAGTGGAAGAAACATGTTTAAAGGAAGACTGCAACTTAGAGTGAACTGGTTACAGGAAGGAAGGAAAAAATGGAATCCACAGAAGGAATTAAAAAAAACAGGGTTTCAGTGTTTAAGATGATGATGTGAAGGTGTTGATACCTGGAATAACAGACAGAGAAGGGAGGGTGTTATTAGGGTAGAAGCTATTGGCTCACGTTATATGGAGGGTGTGGTGAAAGCAGTCTGCAGATTCTCCATATCACCAAAGTGCTGCCTGCAATATCTAGACAAATGTCATGATCTCAACAGGACAGAAAGCACTTCTCTCAGAAAATTAAACACACCTTGATCTGTGTTTCATCAAACATTGGCATGTGATGATATTATGCCTGAGGCCTCCATGAACTATGAGCTACCCAGTTGAATACATTTTGATGTTGAAAATGTCTTAAATCCCTGGAGGTAGGTAGCTAGTTGGTTAGCAAAGGGGTGAAAGATTACCATGAATAGATGGAAATGTAGAGTTGAGATTACAATCAGACCCCATTGATCTATTAATTGGAATTAGTTTATTATTATTGTCACTTTACTGAGGTACAGTGAAAAGCTTGTCTTGCGTACCATTCGTACAGAACGATTCATTACACAGTGCATTGAGGTAGTACAAGGTAAAACAATACAGAATGCAGAATAAAGTGTCACAGCTACCAAGGAAGTGCAGTGCAGGTAGACAATAAAGTGCAAGGTCATAATGAGGTAGATTGAGAGGTCAAGAATCCATCTTATCGTACCAGGGAAGCATTCAATAGTCTTATAACAGTGAGATAGAAACTCACCTTGAGCCTGGTGGTATGTACTTACAGGCTTTTGTATCTTCTGCTCAATGGGAGAGGGGAGAAGAGAGAATGTCCAGGGTGGGTGGGGTATTTGATTATGCTGGCTGCTTTACCAAGGCAGCGAGAAGTATAAACAGTCCATGGAGTGGCAGCTGGTTTCTGTGATATGCTAAACTGTGTCCACAACTGTCTGCAGTTTCTTGTGGTCCTGGGCAGAGCAGGTGCCATACCAGGCTGTGATGCATCCAGAGAGGATGCTTTCTATGGTGCATCAATAAAAATTGGTGAGTCTCAAAGAAGACATGCTAAATTTCCTTAGCCTCCTGAGGAAGTAGAGATGCTGGTGAGCTTTCTTGGCCGTGGCATCTATGTGGTTGGACCAGGACAGGTTTTTGGTGATGTTTACTCCTAGGAACTTGAAGCCTCAATCTAAGCACTGTTGATGTAGACAGGAGCATGTGCACCCCCCCCCCCCCCTTCCTGAAGTCAATGATCAGCTCTTTTGTTTTGCTGACATTGAGGGAAAGGTAGTTGTCATGACACCATGCCACTCAGCTCTCTATCTCCAACTCATCATTATTTGAGATACGGTCCACTACGGTGGTATCATCTGCAAACTTGTGGATGGAGTTAGAGCAGAATCTGGCCATGCAGTCATGAATACATAGGGAATAGAGTAGGGGCTGAGGACTCAGCCTTGTGAGGCACCAGCATTGAGGATAATCGTGGTGCAGGCATTGCTACCTATCCTTGCTGATTGCAGTCTGTTGGTCAGGAAGTCAAGGATCCAGTTGCAGAAGGAGGTGTTGACTCCCAGGTCTCAGCAAGGTCAAGGGGCTGAGTGGACTGGATATAAGACTCCAGGTGAGGTCCATTCACTGATTATGTAGCTATAGCATAACTCTGAGATGTCTTGAAATAAAATCTAACATTGAGCTGGTATTCACCAATGTTTAAAAGAATGAGATGGTATCACATTGAAACAAGCTCTGACAGGGTTAAACAGACTGGATGCGGAGAGGATTTTTCTCCTGACTGGTGTCCACAGGGTTCACAGCCACAACTGACAGTTGAGCCTCAAATCGAAACTTAGTGCCTGCACCTGGCACTACTCTGGGACCTCTGAGAGCTCACTGTTATCAAATTCATTTTCATTGTTTTTTCAATATCTCTGAATTGGCATTTAGAACCAGTTAGGACATGGAATCTTAGAGGTACAGCACAGAAACAGGCCCTTCAGCCCACCAAGTCTGCACCAACTATCAAGTATACATTTACAATAACCCTATCCTAAACCTATTTTATTCTCCCCACATTCCCATCAACTACCCCCAGATTCTACCAATCACTGACACACAAGGGGTAATTTACACAGACCAATTAACCTACCAACCCTCGCATATTTTGGATGTGGGAAGAAGCCAGAACACCCAGAGGAAACTGATATTGTCACAGAGAAACTGCAAATTCTACAAGAACAGAACCAGAGATTGGGGTTGAACCCAAGTTGCTGGAGCTGTGAGGCAGCAGCTCTACCAGCTCTGTCACTGAAACAGATTTAAATATTTTTTGAAAGAATTTAAAGGTAAAAACAACTAATTTAGTTTAATACAATAAATTGTTGTAATATAATTAATACATGTATATAAGTTGAAGTGAGAATGTAAGAAAAATCCTTCAGCTGAATCTCACTTTTAATGAAGCTCTGTGACCCATCCAAATGATGAGGAGTTGATCCTTGCACACTGGCTGGGTGTAAAGCTAAGGAAATGGATACCAAGTATATCTGACCATTCAGTTCAGTAGGTTTCAGGCCACCACAGTACTCAATGATGTGTCCAGCAGCAGACAAGGAGGGCTGGTGTGTAGATATCCTCTGCAACATCGCTAACATCTTCATTATGGTGCATGGATAATGCACATGGGAGGGTGGATGTGCAGTGGCTGCCCGTACTGGAGCTTGGTCCAGTCCCTTGTGTTTAACTTCAAAGCGGATGAGTTCATGCTTCCCAACACTGTCAAGGCTTTGCCTACTCACTGTCAATATCTCATTGTAATTTTCTGCTCCATTTGACATGAATGATTGTGTCAATCAACTTAATGCTCTCCAGTTATCATTCTGCCATACATATTTGTCCATGGAAGCTCACCTCCCATGTCAGGACAACTGAACACAGCTACAGCTTTGACATATGCTTTGAATGCTGGCTGTTGATTGAGATAAAAGATCTGGAGGATGAGAGGGCCATAAAAAATAACTTTTTATTCATGTAGAGAAATAGTTTATTTCATGCTTTTATGCAGTTCAGTAAGTGTGCAATACAGCAATTCCCATGGTGCCTCCTCGCTCAGTGCTGCATGCAAGAAAATATGGATAAAATTCTTGTTACTTCAGGTCAGATATTATTGGGCTCCTCTATATGGGGTTCACATATCCATGAGCATTGGTTAGAGCATCAGTGGAGTGGTTCTGAATAATCTGCACCATGGTTTTGATGGCCATTTGTTCTCCACTTTCCGTATATCCTAGCTGAAAATCAAACTCTAAGCAGTCACCTTCATCACATCCTTCCTCTAGTGTGTCAAGATGAATACCTTTCTTGGTTGCAAAACCATGCAATATGTGATGAGCCATTGAATCTTTAGTAGTTTTAGACTTGCTGAATGTAAATTCTTTCTTTGATGCAAGGCACACTTGTTGAGAAATCGCATTGATGCGTGTAGCACTAAGGCCAGATCAGGACCCCACCTAAAATGGTTGTAAGATAGAATAAAACTAGTATGCAACAGAGTTAGCATGACATCCAGCCAAAATAATACATTAACATGATCTATGTTCATGCCTGATCATTTCAATTTATCGCAGCTCCCACCTGTTTACTGTGCAGCAATCAGAGGTGTTAGCAGATGGTGACTTCTTAGAGCTCGGAATTAAGCTAAAGTTAGAGTAAGCTGGAGAACTAAAGCTCATTGAACCTAGAGATGGGATGGTGAAATATTCAGAACTGTTCCAGTGAACCATTAACCAAAACCAGATCTCTGATATAGACACTGATTTATTGCTGAATGCTATACATAAGAACATAAGAAATAGATGCAGGGGTAGGCTATCTGGCCTCCTGACTCTGCTCCAACACTTACCAAGATCATGCCTGATCTTCTACCTCAGTGCCAGTTTTCTGCCCTATCACTATATCTCTTGAAATCTGTATGTCCAGAAATTTATTTGATCTGTTTGGAATGAAACAACCACTGATCCTCCACAGACCTCCAATGTAGAGAATTCCTTCTGAGTGAAGGAATTTCTCTTCATCCCTGTCTTAAACAGCCTACCCTTGTTCTGAGTCTATGACCCCTGGTTCAAGACTCCTTAGCCAGAGAAAATATCCTGTTGGATGTTATAAGCCATGAGGGAGAACCCACATACAATAGACCAATACCAGAAAAAATATCATCAAATCACTTCATATCAGAATCAGGTTTACTGTGCAAAGACATAAAATTATTATAATTAAAAAATAAATAAATAGTGCAAAAAAAGGAATAACAAAGTTCATGGACCATTCAGAAATCTGATGGCAGAGGGGAAGAAGCTGTTCCTAAATAATTGATTGTGGGTCTTCAGGCTCCTGTACCTCATCTCTGATGGTAGTAACAAGAAGAGGGTGTGTCCTGGATGGTGAGGGTCCTTGGTGATCGATGCCACCTTTTTGAGGCACTGCCTCTTGAAGATATCCTCCATGGTGGGGAGGGTCGTGCCTGTGATGGAGCTGGCTGAGTCTACAGCCCTTGGCAGCCTCTTGTGATCCTGTGCATTGGAGCCTCCATCCCAGGCTATGATGCAACCAGTCAGAATGTTGATGCAATCTCCACAACACTATAAATACTACACTTTAGCTCTGTCAGACACTCCTCTTCAAGACACTCCTCTTGCATCCTTACCTACAACACCTCTCAGGTTTCAGAAGCACCTTCTATGATAATGTCATTTCCTGCTATAAAGTTCAAATTTACAATAATTCAAAGGCTTGGGCCTGGATGTAGGAATCCACAGGGTTACTCTGAGGCCGTATCACCATTATGACCATAAAGGTCATTATAGAGGAGTTCAAGCTCTGGAATTCAATGTAAGATAACAGCAGTTGGGGGGGGGGGGGGGGGGGGCGAGTACTCACCAGGACCTTTGAGCAGACACATCTATCATGCTCATGCAAGGTGCTAATGACCTGTATGTAATGGACTGACTAGTATCTCCTTAAACTCTTGTTGAAGGGAGTGAACTACTAAAATTATACAAAATCTTATTTCACTGATCACATGTTTACCCCAACTGCCCATAAATCAGAATACTATTTGCACAAGATTTTGGCTGCCTTGAGTATTCATTATGAAGGCTACGTTATGTGCTCTAGGTAGTAAGATATTGGTATTTTTTTCATGTATCAAGGCTCAGATACTAATTCACCAATTGTTCCATGGAGTAAAGTCATGCAACATCCAATTTTCCAATTTATGAGTATCCAACTGATGAGTTGAAATATGCTTGTGAGAAACTTAGATTATTAATTCTGTAGCTATTATTTCTGAGAAATATTTTTAATGAAGATGAAGGTTTCTGGATTGCATGGTGAAGGCACCAAGTGGAAAGGGACATTTGCTTGGCAGACACCATAATAAATAATGGATTAATCTTAACATGTCTGATTCATCTACAATAATTTCACATCTGCCATCCAGTCTGGACAATAAAAAGCAAGAAAGCAGCTTTGAAAATTATTTTTAATATACTATTTTATTATCAATAACTGTAATATTAAGATTTGTTTCTTTTTAATAACATATATACTGGCTTGGATTTCACTGGACCAGGGTGTAAAAAGGATTTTTTTCAACCTCATCCTTTGGCTTCAATATAACTTGCATTCGATATAGTGTTTTTCACTAAAGCAAGTAACAATGATGGAGCATCTAACCAAACATCCTATACTGAAGATGAGCAACATTCAACTAATTCAACTAAGTAACTAACTCAGAAGTCCTTCCACTTAAGAATAATATATATACTCAATATATCACAGAAATGTGACCTGATGGTGGTTTGATGAGTGTACTGAGGCATTAGGACCTTGATGAAGGATGTGACCTAATCATCTATCCCTTTGACAAATGAGAATTAAGGATTGAAAGTGGAATGGCAGGTAAGAGGGTTAACTAGTCATAGCAATTAGTGAGAGAGTGAAAGGAAATGGATAAATTGAAATGAAAAACACTATGATGCTGAAGGAACTCAGCAGGCCAGGCAGCACCTGTGGAGAAAAGCAGGCAGTCAACGTTTCAGGACAGGACCCTTCTTCAGGACTGAAGATAGGAAAAGGGGAAGCCCAGTATATAGGAGGGAAAAGCAGAGCAGTGATAGGTGGACAAAAGAGGGGAGGCTGAGTGGGCACAAGGTGGTGATATGCAGGTCTGGGGGAGGAGGGGAGAAGAGATCCACCGGGGGATGGGTCAAAGGTAAAGAGAGGGAATAAAAGGAAGGTAGAAAAAAGAGAGGCTAGGAAAGGGAAGAAGAGGTGTGGGGGGAGGGATGTGGGGATTACTTAAAGTGGGAGAATTCAGTTGTTCATGTGAAGATACAATGTTCACGTGTCATGTGTGGGGATTCTCCCCCCCCCAACTATGTCTCTTCTTTTCTTCCCTTTCCTAGCCTTTTTTTTTCAACCCCCTTTTATTTTCTCTCCTCACCTTTAGAGCCATCCCCTGGTAGATCTGTTCTTCCCTCCTGCCCCACACCTGCCTACCACTATCTCCTGCCTGCATCTATCTATCACCACCTTGTGCCCACCCCGCACCCCCTTCTTTTGTCCACCTATCACTGCTCTGCTTTTCCGTCCTATATATATTGGGCTTCCCCTTTTCTTATCTTCAGTCCTGAAGAAGGGTCCTGCCCTGAAACGTTGACTGCCTGCTTTTCTCCACAGATGCTGCCTGGCCTGCTGAGTTCCTCCAGCATCGTAGTGTTTTTCATCTAGATTCCAGCATCTGCAGTCCTTTGTTTCTCTGGGTAAATTGAAAGATAGGAGCAGGAAGATAAAAAAACAAAGGCAAAACAAAAATCAGTAAAAAAATATACCCTCACAACAACTGATAATCTATAGGAATGTGGCTCAGAAGTTTAAAATATTCCTTTTTTGAGCTATGGAGATCAATTGCTACAATTTTCTCAGTTAATACTGACACTGACAAACCTAACTTTCTGTGGCTTTCAAGGACAATTAATGGGCAAATCCAGGAAGTTTTTAAAACAAATTTAAGGGCAAGAAAGCAGTTTTGTGGTCTGGTGTAAATTAACTAAGAACTTTGAAGAGTCCCAAGTCATGCTGTCTCTCTTTATCTCTGAACTTGTGGCATTTATAACTCATTAATAAGATGTACAATTATTACACTCCTACTTATCCATCATGCATGTGGCCATGACAGGAATACTACAAGGAATCTTTTGCCTATTCATATAAAATGCTTTAGTTCTCATTGGCTGAGGTAATGACCATCATTTGGTCATGAGAATAGCCGGGCCAGATAATACTAAAAGCCATTGATAAAGTTCTCCATGTATCTTGGTAAACAAAGACCAGGCATATCAATTTATATTGTTAATTTACAGGGATATGGGAAAAGACAGGATCAAAGGGTTTGATAGGTGCACTTAGTTGGGTCCAATATTGACTCTGTGCAGTTAAGATTTAAATTCTTGAGTCACAGAATCACTGAGTCACACGCAAGCAAACAGGCCCTTCTGCCCATCGTATCAATGCTGACTAAGTACCCAGCCCTATTAATCCCATTTTCTTGCCTGTCATCTTCTATGTCTTGGAGGTTCAAATGTTTGTCCAGGTACTACTTAAATGTTGCGAGAATACCTGCCTCCATCAACCCTCAAGGTCTCCGAAACTTTGAAAACAAGTACATACATTAGGCAGCATCTTCAAGGACATCCTAAAGCTCTATGCAGTAGATGATGTGTTTTCAAAATGTAATGACTGTCTAAATGGAAGAAAACACAACAGCCAGTTTGCATGCAATAAGGAAGTAGTAGTAGGTACTGTGAGAGTAAAGCTTCACTCTTCTTCAAATCATGGTAGGTGTTCAAGGAGGCAAGATGCAGCATTGGTTTGGCATCTCATCTGAAGGATAACATTCCAGGAGTGTAGCTATCCTTAGTAAAGACTAGGTTTAGTGGTCAATTCTCTCAAGTAGAACTTCAGCTCACAACTCAGGCATAAATAAGACAACAGAAAGCTTCCATATAAAGTTTACAAGTATTTGTAATTTCAAAATTTCATCATTTAGACTCTGCAATTACTGTAACTCTTTCTACCAAGTTAATATGATCTACCAAGTTAATAACCAGCACGCTTTGTTTTTATATTAGATTTTCAACATCTGCAGCATTTTGCTTTTGGAATCTGAGATCAACTTTCCATATACAAGGAAGAGAAGCATCTGATATACAACCACCTTGACTTACTCAAAGACAGACTGAGAACTAAACTTTGAATGGTGAATGAAAAAATAAAGACTGCATCAAGCTAATTCTGAAGTGGCTGCTCAGAACATTTGGAATTTTGTTCAAAGAAATGGTTAATGTGATTTCTGTCTATTAGAGGTTAGTGCAGATCAATACTACAGCTTTCAATGTGGTTTCTCTCAATTAGCTGCTAAATGCCTCAGTACACATACAGGTATACACATATCCCTAAAGTAATGTTAGCTAATCGGGGGTTTCCCAGAGAAAATGAGTAGAGCTTGCAATTTCCAGCAATACCTTGTACTTGCATAACTGCTTAAACATATAATATGCATTTTCATGCTTTTCAGGGAGTTCCAATGAACAGAAGATCATGCAACATTTGTGGAGAGAGTCAGTGTTTCGGGTCAATTACCCCTCATCAGAACTTCATCATGCCCTTCTGATGAAGGGTCAGTAATCTGGAGTACTGGCTCTGTTTCTCTCTCCACAGATGCTGCCTGGTCTGCTGTGTGTTTCTG
Source organism: Pristis pectinata (assembly GCF_009764475.1). Classification (NCBI taxonomy): domain Eukaryota; kingdom Metazoa; phylum Chordata; class Chondrichthyes; order Rhinopristiformes; family Pristidae; genus Pristis; species Pristis pectinata. Next base: position 47,518,042 of record NC_067411.1, on the reverse strand, counting down.
GCATTTTGTATTTTTATTTCAGATTTCCAGCACCTGCAGTTTTATGTCAATGAGGGTGTGGTCCTTCCTACCCTATCATCACCACATTTTGAAAGTTGACAGTTTTCTCCTGGGTTTCCTTTGAACAGTTGCAAATGCACCAAAGTAGGGCAAGATTCCAAACAGCACTCCTCTTCAGGAGTGAGTGTCATGGGTATCAAAGCAGAGGGTATCTCAGCCCTCCTTTGAATGTGTGCAGAGTTCTTGTTCTCCAGACAACCAATGTGATCAATTGAAGCAACAGAGCTCTGAGAAAAGGCACAATGACACATTCAGAACTAATCTGAAACTGGACATCATGGACAATGTGATGTGGGGAATAGTCATAAAGGACAATTGCATGGCGCATAATCTGCAAGATTGCAGTTTATAATTTTAAGGATACTGAAGGGGACTTGCCATAAAAGAATTAGTGTTATCTACACTCAACCAAGCTACCAGTGTGTGTGGGTTATTGATCAGCACATTGGTATCCAAAAGATAAATGAGATCCATTTGGGTAATAGCTGAATTTATGACCTTGAAGTTGATGCCAAGTTACATTGAGTTGCATTTGTAAATATAGTGATCTTAAATTTGTTCAAATACTAAGCAGTGTCTTAAATGAGGAGAGAAAGCTAGAGAGATAGGCAGGTAATTTCAAAGTGTGTGGGCCTATGCAGCTGTAGGCACTTGCTTATTATGACACAGAAGGCTGTTTAGAAGAACAGAGGAACCTAGATGTTCCTGTGCAGGAATAACAAAAGTTTAGCATGCAAGTGCACTCAGTGTTTAGGAAGGCAAATGTTACATTGCCAGAGAGGTGGTGTTTAGAAATAGGGAAGTATTATTATAATTGTACAGGTTATTGGTGAGTTCACATCTGGAGTAGTGTGCACTGTTGTTGTCACCTTATTTAAGAAAGAATATGCCAGCATTAGAAGCAGTCCAAAAGAGATTCAATAGGCTTATTCCTGGGATGAGAAGGATGCCCTTTTATGGGTTGCAAAAGAAATTAGATCTGTATTATTTGGAGGGATGATCTTATTGAAACATAGAAAATCCTCAAGGGCATGACAGTGTAGATATTGAGCTGTTTCAATTACTGGAAGAACTTTGAATGAGGGAACATAGTTACAAGATTAGGGGGATAGTCATTTAAAAATGTAAATTTCTTCTCACAGATGGTGCTGGTCCTTACAGCTATGAGACAACGATGCTAATTGATGTGCCACTAGGTCTTCCACAACTACCAATGGTGCTGCAAAATAAGCTGTGGATGCTTAAGATACCCCCTTGGTTCAGTTACATACAGAGCTCCATTACGTTTGCCAACCAGCATCTGCTTTTACTTCAGATTCCTGGCACCGGTGTTATTTTCCTTTGATAATTTTAGATGATAGTCTGATTCTCTCAGTTATAGATCCTCGAGAACGTTATCATTATCTGTTCCAGTGCCATCATCTCTCATGTTGCATCATCATCTCTCCATCCTTCCACCTAGTCATGAACCTTTCCTCTTGACCTCACCTCTCCTCCACCCTTTCTCTGTATCTCAACACTTCTCTTATTTCTAACTATTTGTGGTTAAGACAAAAAGGTTTTTGACCAGAGCCAATGACTCTACCTCTATCCTCAATGTTGTCTGACCTGCTGAGTTTTCCACTGTGCTGTTTTCGTTTGGGATTTCTAGCAGCCGTGGTATCTTTCTTCTGCGTACTTTATTCATCGATCCTGACCTTGCTGTTTATGGCGCATCTGGGGCGGTGTGAATGCAGCTTCTGTGTGCTGAAAACTGAATGAAATTAAAACTCACTCATTTAAAACCAGTTGATTTTGCTTTGCATTGTTTGTGCTGGGGAAACCCCAGTCACTCAGCTTTTAAAGCCAGTGGATATCCTTAGCCATAGTATATTCCAAAGATACATAGAATATCTCTCTAGACCCTAAGGATGGAGATGACATCAAATGTAGTGATTCCCTGTTTTGTATATTATCTTAGCAGATTTAGATTTTCATCTTCAGTGTCTGAGCAGTAACCTAGTAGGGGTGGAAAATTGTGATGGGAAGTGGTAAAGCAAGGGATGGATTAGGAGCATCACACTTTATCAGACTTGCTGATTTTCATTTAACTTTATTTCTATGTCAAGGTCAGCTCTGCTGAATCCTATAAAGGGTGGGAGCTTAGTCTTGCAAGATAAATACCTGCCCCAAAACATTTGTGTTCAAGATCTGCACAACTCTGATGTGACAGAAACAGGCATATGTCTTATAAATCCACTATAATTATTTCTCTATCCAGTCAGATTACTAAGTTTTTACAGATGTCTGGACCCAATATTTAATCAAATTATTTTCTATCTCTCATTTGTGATGTTTCATTCTTTTAAAGTATATATCTTCCAAGTAATAAATAATCTTATCTCCATGTGAAGGGTTCAGATTTTGTTTAAACTGTGACTGTAGCCCTCTTCATTGCATCTTCTCCCTTTCTCCAGTCACACTGGAACACTGATTCTTGGTCAGTGACACCCTCATACCCCTTTCTAATTCAGGATATTCTTCATCTGTTGAGCCATACAGCTATATTTATCAAATCACTGAGAATCACAGATACCACAATTTTGTTCTTACATAATATCTTAATTAGCTCTTCCAGATGTTACTGGTGGGACAGTTGGGGTCAAGAACTTCACTGTACCCCCAAGTATGAAGGTGTTAGGTTTAACTACAAACCAACAGTGCAGAGGAGGTACCTCCCTGTTTTATAAGTGAAGATAAGATATCTTTATTAGTCACATGTACATTGAAACACACAGTGAGATGCTTCTTTTTGTGTAGAATATTCTGGGGGCAGCCCGCAAGTATCACCACACTTCCGGTGCCAATATATCATGCCCACAGCTTCCTAACTCGTACATCCTTGGACTGTGGGAGGAAACCAGAGCTCCCGGAGGAAACCCACACAGACACAGGGAGAATGTATAAACTCCTTACAGACAGTGGCTGGAATTGAACCCAGGTCGCTGGCACTGCAATAGCATTATGCTAACCACTACACTACCATGCCTGCAGTTTGTTCTATATAGCAGTTTTTTGCAAAATGCATGAGGTTGAAAGTCAAGCCATTGAGATATTCCTCCTGCATGTTCTAAGACCTCTATAAAGGGCATTAAGTACAGAAATCTCTCCAATTATTTATTCACAGTACATGGACATCATTGGCAAGGCCAGCTTTTATGATCCATTCTAATTACTTTGCCTTGGTTAGAGTCAGTTAGGAGACAACTACAATGCTAAGTGTCTGAAGTCACAGGATGGTATATTTCCTTCCCTAAAGAGCGTTAGTGAATCAGATGGGTGTTACAAGAACGTGGTAGTTTCATTATTGAGACTATCTTTAAAACACAACATTCCAGTTTATTTAATTAACTGAATCTAAATCTTCCATTTGCTGCGATGGGATTTGTACTGAGGTCTCCAAGTTGTTTGTCCTCCAAATTAATTGTTTAGTAGTTTAGTCATGACTAACAGCAAGTTCCAACTCAGTATTTTGCCTGTAGGATTCCAACTGTTCCTTTAACTCCCACACTTGCTCTGTATATGTGCAGGTGGAGCAACATTGGAAAATTGGCTTAAATGTGCTACCCCATTTGGCAGTGCTTACTATTTCAGCTTTCTAACCTGCTCATGAGTTGGACATATTATCAGTATGGATTGAGAAATAATGACACAAAATTTCCTGAAAAAATAAACCACACACACACACACACACACACACACACACACACACACACACACACACACACACACACACACACACACACACACACACACACACACACACACACACACACCTCATTGCAAATCACTTGCTTCACTCTGTCACAAACCTCACAAAAGACTAGAAGTCACCCTCAGCATACCTGTGTGTTTCAATATATCAGTAGTTAGTGTACTAATTATCAATTATACCTCCTGGAGGGAAAAGGGCAACACAAGACCCCCCTCCAACCCTCTCCTTTATGTTGCAAGGAAGCAACTCTACCTTTCCGGCTAGGGAACAATTGATTTTATTTTAACATGATCTGACCATTACTGTCAAGACCATCATTATTGCCCATCCTAGCTGCAGCAATTATGAAACCTCAATCCTAAAGGGAATAAATTGTTCATAACAAGTGTTTATTTTTTTAGTTTTGTTTTTTGTTTACTTTCTGTACCTAACCAATGTGGACTAATTGGTTGAATTATTTATTTTTGTGCTGCATGTTCATTGTCATTTGATTCAAATTCATTCCATTCATCTGCTTCTTTCTCAACAGTAAAGCATCATAATTCCAGATACCACACCATGTTTCTTTCTACTCACAAATAACTTTGTAAAAACAAATAACTTTTTAAAGCAAATGTCTTAATGCTGAAGGATGCCAAAAATATGTTTCATGCTCCTACAAATTTTTGCCCACAAGAAGTGTCTCTTTTTATTACAAACTGCAGTGTGTGCACAATGTGTCCTTTATCTTTCAACTGTCTGAGAAAAAAACAAAGCAAGCAGAGAGGAAAGGACGAGGAAACCGCCCTTGTGGTGACCAACTGTAATTGATGACACTGTGGCCGATGTTCATTGATTTCTGATTCTCAGTAACTCACAGGGCGGCACAAAATACATTTTATATCTTTGAGCATTGATTGTTAGGAAGACCAGCATCAACATGGTGACATATTGGGTTATTAGGCATCCTTGTGTTCTTAACGTGAAGCTGAAAAGTTCAGTCCAATTAAACAGGAATTAATCTTCGATGAATTCTTCAGTCCTGAAAATAGAAGAATCTGCCTCCAAGTTGCTTCTGTGTTTGAAATAAACCCCTCAGTAATTCCTCAATGAATTTTATAGAATCGTTTTCTAGCAAGAAGAACATCGTTAGTGAGGACTCTCTCTGGTCGAATTTAAGCCCAAATAAGCTGGCCAAGCAGAAGCTTTTCTTGGACAGATAACAGTTCTCGGAGTGTGGGCTTTGGTAAGTGAGAGGGGTGATGGTGAGTAGGTTCTTTGGGAGCTTTTCAACTATGGCCTTTTATTTGAGAGTGTGACATTGGTGCCAGTCAGATAGATGGATGATGAGTCCTTTGACACTTCTCATATATACAAGGGAACAGAGACTCACAGAGATTACAAACAGTGCAGGTTCAGTGGTTGTTTAGAATGTGATTGTTATTAAAATCAGGTAAGCTTTTCTAATATTTTTACTACTGCAGTTTATTAGACAAGGTAAAGGCAAAGACTTTACATGATAGTTGGTAGGACTGGAATAGAATAAGGTCCCTAGCTTGACTGGGAATTTTTTATTTAGGGAGCAATGAAGAGATTAATTTAAGGGTAATTCTTTTCTAGTTAGATTACATTTTAAGTAAAGGGGCTCTTTTTGGGAAAAAAGGTATGGTGGGAGCTCAGTCTGTGTGTCATGTGTCCTGCAGCCCGGAGTTCTGAGATGCTTCTTGCGGTCTGGATGACTACATCTGTGGGAAGAGCCATCAGTTTGATCAGCTTGAGTGCTTCGTTTCAGAACTTGGGCACTGGATGGAGGCACTGCAGTGCAAAGGTGAGGTTGAAAGTTATGTGGATAACTGGGGTGTACTACAGGCCTCTGATCAATCAGTCACAGGGAAACATAAGGGAGCAGGTATGAAGTCAAATCAGAGAAGTTTAAAAATAATAGTTGTAATAGTCAGGGATTTCAATTTCCTCAATATTAACTGGGATCAACATAGTTTGAAAGCCCTAGAAGGGATTGGATTTTTCAAGTGCATCCAGGAGAGCTTTTGGAGCCAATACATTTCATAATATGAAAAAATATTATACAAAGACTGAAAGTAATTTAGTTCAACCTGAGATCAGGGTCAAATTTAATTAAAACAAACTACAATAACATGAGGTTATGGTTAATTGAGAAACTATATTAAAAGGTGTGGTTGTAAATAAGCAATGGCTAATATTTAAAACATTAAAGTATTACTTACAACAATAGATAGCCTCCCAAGGCTCAAGTATCCAAAATGGAAGGTAGACAAGAATGACTAACAAGAAACTTGATGTTAATATAAGGTCAAAGGAAGAGGCGTATAATACTCCCATAAAAAGTTGTAAGTCTGAGGACAAGACAGTTCTACTAGAGACATGGCAATACTGGACTTACTCTTTAGGGATGTAGCTGGGAAAATGATGGGAGTGTCAATGGGACAGCACTTCAGGGATAGTGCACAGTTCTGCAAGTTTTAAGGTAGTTATGGAGAAGACAAGAACAGACTGAAAGGCAAAGTTCTTAATTGAGGAAAGTTGAACTTCACTATTGATGACACGGGAATTATCAAAAGTGGACTGGAAGCAGCTACTTGCAGGTAAGTCCACATGCAACCAGGGTGAGTGATTCAGAAATGAAATAGTGGGAGTTCAGGGCCAACATGTTCATGTTAAAGTGAAAAGTAAGGCCAATAAATCCAAAGAACCTCAGATATCAAGGGATATTTTGGGTTGGATAAAGAAAAAGGATGTAGTTTATTGCAGGTATAGAAAACTGAAACAAGAAAGGCCATACTGGAGTATAGAGGTGGGGTGGGGAGCTACTTAAAAAAGTAAAAGATGGACAGAGTAATGACGGATGAAATTTAATCCTGAAAAATGTGAGATGATGCATTTTGTGAGGCTGGATATACATAATGAATAGTAGGAAAATAGGGAGTACTGAGGAGCAGAGGGACCTTGGTGTATATGTCCATGTATCCCCGAAGGCAGCAGCATGGGAAGATAAAGTGGTTAATAACAAATACAGGATACTTGCCTTTATTATCTTGAGGCATGGAATATAAGAACAGGGAAGCTATGCTACAAGCATATTAGTTAGGGCATAGCGGGAGTACTGTGTGCAGGAGAGGTTCACCACAATGTTGTTTGCGATGGAACATTTCTGTCATGAGGAGAGCCTGGATAGGGTTAGGTTTGTTTGCCTTGGAGCAAAGAATGAGGTATTCAAAATAATGTGGGGCAAAGGTAGAACAAATAGTGAGAAACTTTTCCCCATAGCAAAGATGTCCAAAATTAGAGGACACAGGTTTAGAAAGGATCCAAAGTGGAATTCTTTCACCTTCAGGGTGGTTGAAATTTGGAAGCACTGTCCAAGTGGGTGGTGGAGGGCAGGTACTCTCAGAACATTGAAGGAGTATCTGGAAGAGCACTTGAATAGAACTGTGTTCGATAATATTTGATCCTATTGATAACCTGAGCATTTATGGTGATGAGTTAGGACAGAATGTGACAGTATTTCCCTTCAAGAGCAGTCACACTTAAGTAATGACAGGCCTGCATTGGGAATAGACAAAAGAACATAAATAACGTGCCTTCTCCACCATTCAATAAGATCATGGCTGATCTTTTACCTCAGTGCCACTTTCCTACATTAACCACTTATCCCTTGATTCCCTTAATGCCCAAAAATCTTTTTATCCCTCTCTTGAATATATCCAGTAATTGAGCCTTCACAATCCTCTTCATTAGGGCATTCCAAAGATCCATTGCCCTCTGGCTGAACAAGTGTTTCTGATTTCTGTCCTGAATGGCTGAGGTAGAAGTTTTTGCTTGTATTCAAATCCTTTTGCAATAAAAGCTAACAATCATCACTTTAATGATTTCTCACTTCACTTGTGCATTAGCTTTCAAAGATCCATGTACAAGGACACATTGGCATATCTAGTAAAGTTACTGCCTCACAGCTCCAGTTATATGTGTTCAATCCTGACCTCTAGTGCTGTCTATGTGGAGTTTTCATATTCTCCTTGTGACAGCATAGGTTTCCTCTGGATGCTCTGACTTCCTCTCACATTCCAAGATGAGCAGGCTGGTAGATTAACTGGCCACTCTAAACTGTATCTGGTTTGTAGATGAGTGGTAGAATTTGATGTTTAAATGAACACTACTTAGGAAATTGACTCTGCTTGCTACAGAGTACATAGAGGCTCTCTTTATATAGATGCAGTACGCACAATAAATGGATTGCAAGATAAAAGTTGCTGTAAATCTTGCCCCACCTTCAACTTAGTGACTGATAAAATGCAAATTATGGGCTGCCATACTGATGCTAAAATAAAATCTCTTTGAATCTACATTTTGAAAGAATATTACACTTGAAACTGAAATAAACAAAGGAAGCTTGCTTTTGACCTTGCTCGGTCAAAGTATGCTAATTAGAACTTCAAAAATCCCCAGCTCATCCTTTTCATGTGAAGTTCAATGTCGTGTCCTTTATAATTTGAAAAGCAAATTTGTATGAAGCCAGCCGTCAGTAATCCAGTGATCAGCTTTCAGCACCTGGGCAATACAATGATACAACAGTCTATTTGTTGCATCCAGTTTCCCACTACGGTATTTTTTCCTCTGGTGTTCTGACCAGAATCTCACATGGTCTCACCTACAGTGGTAGGTGTACATTATCACTTGCACGGCTTCTCATCAATGCCATGAGTCTATTGGAACACAGTCTGCTCTTCTCAAATGAAAGTAATTTTTCGCTTGAGAAAAAAATCACATTATCCCATAGTGCCAATTAAGTCATTTTAATGAAACAGTACATCACAGAGACTTCAAAAGATGTCACAAAAGATCAAAGCAACTATTGAACTATATGCAATGGACAAATTATAGCAGTTCCAAGCTACAAAGGGCACCCATTTCTCTAAGTAGTCAATGATAATAGTTTACTACCTAATGGTAGAACAGATAATCAGCTGCTGCAGCATGAAGAAATATGTTCATCAAAATATCTGACTGCTCACCACATCAGCAGTAATTTTATAGAATTCACCTATGAAACAATGGCAGCTGCTGATTCTTTTACCTTGGTCTGCTTGTTGGAGTTAATTAAGTAAGAGGAACAACAATAGACCATTCAGCCCATCATACCAGCTCTAAAGTTCAATAACATCATGGCTGACCTTCTGCCTTAGTGCTACTTCCCTGCACTGTCTATCTCTTAATTGACTTAATATCCAAAAATCTATCAATATTTGTCATGAACATATTCAGTAACTAGTCTCCTACAACCCTTTTGTGTTCATCACTCTTTGTGTGAAGAAGCTTCCTCCCATCTCTGTCCTGAATGATCAATACTTATTTTATAGCTGTCAGCTTCTTGTTCTAGACACTTCTGCCAGGGGAAACAAAATCCCCACATATAACTTGTCAAGCTCTATAGGAGATTTGTATGTTTCAATGGGATCATCTCTCCTTCTTTTAAAAGCTCCAAGGAATATGGGCCTCAGTGGACAAGCTTGCAACCCCAGGGATTAAATGGATGAAGATCTAACATATTGCAAGTATTTCCTTTCTTAGGTAGGGGGACTACACATGCACACAATATTCCAGGTGAGATTTTAGCAGGGCCTTATACAAGTGCAGAAAAGGGCCTTTACTCTTTCCTCTTGCAATAAAAGCCAACAAACAATTTTGTTTCCCAAAATGCCTGTTCTACCTACATTGTTAACTTTCAGTGATTCATATACAAGGGCACCCAGAACACCAAAATCTTTCAATCTCTAACCATTTAAACAAAGCCCTGCTTTTCTATTCTTTCTACCAAGGTAGATAACCTCATCTTTTTCGACATTATGTTCCATTTGCTCTGCGCTTGCCAATTCGCTTAGCAGAAGAAGGTTTTAACACACTATTTCCACGTTTCATGCTAGATTACTCTCATATGCTACCTCTTTTTCCTTACCAGTGTTTATTTCTCTTTTCCTAAATTCTAAAATGTTTCCAATCCTCAGGTTTATAACTTCTTATTGGAGTATTATATGCCTCTTCCTTTGACCTTATATTAACCTTAAGTTTCTTGTTAGTCATTCTTGTCTACTTTCAATTTTGGATACTTGAGCCTGGGAGGCTACCTATTATTGTAAGCAATACTTTAATGTTTCAAATATTAGCCATTGCTTATTTACAACCACACCTTTTAATATAGTTTCTCAATTAACCATAACCTCATGTTATTGTAGTTTGCTTTATTTAAATTTGACTCTGGTCTCAGGTTGGACTAAATTACTTTCAGTCTTTGTATAAAATTTTTATCATATTATGATCTCTCTTCCCTGAAGTCCCTTTAACTACAAGATAATTAACTCAAACTTTCTGATTGCAGAATACTAGCCTTAAAATAATCTGCTCATTAGTGGTTCTTCAACGTGCTAATTTAGAAAACCATCTCATCTACTCCCAGTGAATTCATCTCCATACTGTTACTACTAATTTGCTTTTCCAGTCTAAGGAAAGATTAAAGTTCCCTTTGATTATTGTTTTTTTTTACGTGCACCTCTAATTTCCTGATTTATGTTATGTCCTTATGTAGCATATTTACTGCAGATATCAGAGGAGTAATTATCAAGCACATGTTGACACTACTCACATGGCGATAAGTGATCAAAAGCTTGGTCAAGGAACTATGCTATGAGGAGCAGTTTAAAGCAAGAAAGCGAGGCAGAGAGTAGGGAGATAAATATTGATGGCAAATTCCAAGTCTTAAGGCCTAGTCAGATGGACACAGCTTACAATGGAGAAGTGAAAGAACTCCAGGTTTTATAAGAGACCAGAATCTGATGAATACAGAGTTCTGGGCTGAATGCAAGGATTAATGAAGATAGAGAGGGTGCAGAACATGGAAGAATTTGACTGATCAGAATTTTAATATCAAATTGTTGATGGAATGGAGCCAATGTAGATCAGCAAACACGGTGATGAAGGGAAGGTGGCACTTGGTTCATGTTCGGATGGAAGAAGTTTGCTGATGGTGGAAGAAGGATGGTTGCCTGGAGAGCAGGTAACAAGTATTTGGATGAGGACTGCAGCAGCAGATTGACTGAGGCAAGAGTGGACTTGGCTGACTTAGAAAGGTAGAAGCAGATAGATTTGTGAATAAGCTCATCCGAAGATCAATTAGGCTGTAAACATTCTGGTTCAGTCTCAGAGAATGGGTGGTAAAATCAATAGCTGGGGAATGGAGTTTTAAGACATTATCTCATATGAACTGCACAGTTGTTAATTATTAAGGCAAAGGCTGCACGCTGGGCATCTGTATCATGTAAAGAATGCAGTGTTTGGAAAACCAGTTCAGGATCAAACCATATCAGTAATTTGCTGCTTAATTTTCATTCAGGTAACTGCCAAGGTTACAATATTTTATCTTGGGTGTGGTTTCCAAAAGAGAGTTTTTGGAATCCTTATAACATAAGAACATGTCAGAAATGTTATCTCTCCTTCAGCTGTTGATGTTTTTCTGGAAACATTGCTTATGTTTGGACGTGATCTATCAATGGTTTTATGAAAGAACTGTTTTACAATTTGGTTCCTGGACATTGGCCAAATATTCTATGGTAAGCATGTCTGATAATTTGAATGCCTGGTTCATTTATCTTGAACAATATCAGGTAGCTGAGTAAGGCAGCCTTTATTGCTGAAAGCAGACTGGAGGTAGGGGAGGTGAGGTGGGAGGGGGAGAAAATGGTGACGAGAGAGAAGTATTAGACCCTTCCCAATGTGGAATTGCAGAAGGTTATCAAAATATGGGGAAGGCTTATCTGATGAAAATATGAAAGCTAAGGAATAGAACCTCATTGCCTCCTCCAGTAATGTGAAGCAGGGCATACCAGTAGTTTATCCCCTCTGGTCTACTTCCAACTAGCTGTTGAAACATAATCATTTAGGATAGTGTCTTCTTATATTGCCAGTAAATAATTCTGCTGGAAATCAGCAGTGATCCTCTCCCTTTTTCTCAACCTAGTTAACCTCTCTTATTTCTCCAAGTATGGTTTCCACATATCTTTTGAGCTCCTGTTTTTGTTCTCATTGGAACAGTTTCCCTTGAGTGGCCAAAGTGCTTTTACTGTTTATTCAAAGACGCACTATTCTCAGGTAAGGAAGAAAGATATCTTAAACAAACGTCTGATGTTGATCACAATATTAGAGTGAATGAAAGAAATGCTTGCATTCTTATAGACATTGGGGAAAAAAATCAAATGGTGGAAATCCTAAATGAAAACAGAAAGTTCTGGAAACACCCAGCAGGAGAGGTAGCATTTGTGGAAAGAGAATTGGAGAAATGCTGGCAAATCTGTTCAAGTGTCTTTGACCTGAAATGTGAACTCCAGTTTCTTTTTCCAAAGATGCTGCCTCTCCTGGTATGTTTCTGTCTTTAAATGTTTTCTTTGATTCTTATAGCATCTTTAACATCCCAAAGTGACTTATAGCCTTTGGAGTACTTTTACATTGGCTGCTGGATTTCCAATATTAAAACAATTTGTGAACATTAAGCTCTTGGAAATAGCATGGTGCACAGTGGTGCACCTAGTGGAGCTGCTGCCTCACAGCTCCAGCCACTCAGAGTCAATTCTGATCTCCAGTGCTGTCCATGTGGAGCTTGTATGTACTCCTTATGACTGCATCAGTTTCCTCCAGGTGGTTCTGTTTCCTCCCACATCCCAAAGATGTGCAGTTTGGTAGGTTAATTGGCCATGGTACATTGTCCCTCATAGTGTGGGCAATAGAATTGATAGGAGTGTGGGGAGACTGGGTTAATGGGGGAATTGGTGGGGGAATGAGATTGCTCTATGAACTGGCAAATAATTAATAGGCTGAATGGACTAATGGGTAGTATGGATGAGTTGGGCTGAAGGGCCTGTTTCCATGCTGTATTGCTCTGTGACTCCTTCGATGCCATATGGAAATAGAAGTGTAATGATGACCAGATATTTAACCTGTGTTTTTAATGATATTATTTAAGGAATAAATATTGACCAGGGTACCAGGGATGACTTTCCTGCTTTCCCAAAAAAGGCATCTTTTACATTCTTTAACTCTTTTCTTGATGTTATCATGCCACGTGCAATTTGAAAGATACCACCTCCAGCACTGGAAACATTCTCCAAGTACAGTACTCTGTACTATGCCAGTCAGTACGGAATCTGCCTCAGCCCAGCTCATACCAAGTCAACTATTCAAATTATGGAACACACCTTTAACAGGCACTATTTTTTTGCAGCACTTTGGCTGTTTAGCTTGTCACAGTAACTTTGAGGAGTAGGTGTTTTCTTTCTTATTTTGGGGATATGGGTATTCACTGGCAAGTTATTGACCTGGTTCAGAACAAGAATCTCTTATTTCTTGTTGATTATGGGATTGGACATTTGGTTTAGATATCAGTGCCAAGAAGTTCAGTTATGTGTTGCTTCTTTTTAAAGTGCTACCTGTTGGGAACTAAATGATTTCTGGATTGGAAGACTTTAACCCAGTTTTGTTGTCTGAATCACATTACTTTAGAAACTAGATAGGATACTTTCCATGGCAATTTGTGCTTGGGAAAATGGCCCATTCTCTACGTAGGATGAGTAATGATCTCAAACATTTACACTGTTTGTTTAGGCTATTGCTGGGATAAAAATAGGTCACATCAAACCATTTCAAATTGGTAGTTGGTCATTCATAAGCAGCCAGGTCTGCATGGTGCTCATGGTGTAACTGTGTGCCACAGATGCATTTCTGAGTCCTACTCCTTGTCACCCTGGATTCTGTGTATGAGGTGCACTGCCATCCACTCTTAAACTCTCCGTATCAGGGGTTTTTCCATGGTTTCTACTGACTGAGTGGGATGGATTTTAGCAGCAGGAACAACATTAGAGGCAGGGAAAAGAAGCCAAGGGGTCTCAGGAAAGGAAGGGGAAAAGGCCTCACTTCCACAAATTATATGCCCCCAGTTGTACAGGACCCCAAGCTCCTGTCAGAACAAATCCGATCAGGAGGCTCTGAAGCTCAGGTTTTCAAAGTCAGTCAGCCTTTGTGTACAGTACTGCAGCGATACATCCATGCCTGGCCTGCTCTGTCCTTTGTTGTTAAATTCACTGCTTTCCTAAGCTTCTACGTCCTTGGAGAATTTGTGGCACCAATAGTTGAATTTCAGAGATATAGAAAACATAGAAAGGTTTGACAGATGACAAAGTTGGTTGTGGAACTTTACTGTTGTCAAAGGCTTACAGAAAACTTTACAGGTGGGGATCATTTTGGGCTGGTCACACGGCTCAGTTACACAGTCACCTGTAAAGCTATCAAGTTTAGGAAATATAGTTGAGGGGAATGGGGGGAATGGGGACTGAGGGTGTCCAGGACAGTGGGACACTCTCAGGAAAGTCTAGGCCATTATTTCAAAATGCTACAGTTCTCCTATCTGTATATGTGACTGTCTGGATCTGTGTGTGTGTGTGTGTGTGTGTGTGTGTGTGTGTGTGTGTGTGTGTGTGTGTGTGTGTGTGTGTGTGTGTGTGTGTGTGTCTCTGTCATTGTGCATCTTTGTCAGGTTGTTTGTGTGTGTGCGTATCTGTCTGACTGTGTTAGTGTCTGTCTGTGTCAGTGTATGTATGTCTGTGGTGTATGTGTGTTTATTTGTCTGTCAGTATATGTGTGTCTCTGGTGTGTGTGTATATATATATATATATGTATATATATATATATATATATATATATATATATATATATATATATATATATATATATATATATATATATATATATATATATATATATCAGTGTATGTCTGTGTGTGCATGCTTGTTGCCGGGATCTGGGATTAGGGTGTGTGAGTTGCTTCCATTCAAAGTGTTGGGAGTTCTCTATGTCAGGTTATGGCGTTGTTACTTCTGATGTTGCTGTAGTTTGCTCTGTGCAGACAATTCTGCTGTTAACTCCTGTCAGCTTCCGATCGTGAGCATCAATGAGTCTTCTCATGCTCTAACCCAAAGCTTCTCATGTCCTAATGGATAATCCTTTCAAGGATTTCAAGGTCACAGTTTGAACAGCAAGAAATGGAGGTGCAGGGTCCTCTCCTTCTCCTGCTTTTACCTCTGCAGCAGTTGTAATATCATCACTCCTGTAGGCGGCCACTGGAGAGTACCAGATTTCTGGACTGTTGCTGTGGAGCTGAGTGCCATCAGCTGCACAGAATTTATCAATAAATAGCCACAACCCATGCTGTGTCCCTTGTATGGAAACATTCTCCATTCAGGACACTCCTGACCTCCTATGATGGGATTGCTACCTACAATTCAGATATTATTGCACTGGAGGGAACCAGTTCAGGTGAATGGTGTAGCACTGGGTTAAACCTCCAATTACAAAGGTGGTGGCAGCTTTCCAACTTAAAATAAAGTTAAATTTGGGTCGGTTCACTGCCCATGCTGCCAGATGCAACTGAGAATATAAAACTAAATAGTAAATGGTTTTGGTTATGAGAGCAGTGACCTAAATAGTCCTTGTTAATAAAATTCCAGTTTCACCACTCACCTCACCAAACAGGTTTTCTTCCAGTCTTGATGAATCTAAAGCAAACTGGAGTAAATAAATAGAAATGCAAGCCTTCTGCAAACAGAGATGAGCAGGATAAATGTGCTGTGATATTAGGGACTATCCCAAATAGGTTAGAAAATTCCAGTTACAAGTTTAAATGGAGAGTGATTTATGAGATGCAAGACTGTTCCCAAGGTCTCTAGACATTAAGCTGTACAAGAAAACTGCAGTACTGGGCTCCAGTTAATGATGTAGGTCAGGTCGGTGCTACGGGATGAGAAATAAAAATTAGAAACAGGTGATTGCAAATTAAGTACTTTTTAAATGAAGAAAGGGAAAGATAGAGTCAAAATAAAGATCATTAGTATTAGCAGAGCAAATATAAAGGTGATGAAAAAGCTACACTGGAAAAAAACGTCTGTTAAAGCTGGGGACTTCTGAAATCCAGATTGAAAGAAGCTAGGAAGGCCTAGAATTTAGAATTGAAATTAATGATTAGTATCAAAATTATTGAGGCAAATCTAAGAAAAAGTAAAAAGTTAATTAAAAGCACGTAAAACACTTAGAAATAGTTTAAACATTGAACTAAAGTAAAACAGCCTTTAAGAAATATTACTTACCTTCTCCTTGGCCTCCAAGAGCAGGTCTAGAATCCCTATTGGAATCAACAGAATCTTGTATCTCCTTCAGGTCTGACCTGGCACAGGCTTGGAATGGCGACTTCCCCACGGTAATGATGAGGAATCACACCATGACTTGGCTCTGTCTGGAGTCCAGTGACAGATCACAATGATACAGGTGGTAGCTTCTATCACTCAGTACAGCTCTGATTTCTGTGGGTGGCAGTATGTGTGGAGGTCCAGAACTTACCAATGGCTGAAAGCCAACAGTTCCGATCAGAACCATCAGCTCCAGCAGGAAGATTCACCACAATGGTATGTTTAAGAGAAGACTTACTATTTTTTGTAGCAACTTTTAATGGTCTTGTTCCAGAGAGCTAAATGAAGCAAGTCATGCACTGTTTCACTAGAGGCTGGAAAATTTCAAGTAGAAGCTCCATAATGGGTGAAAGGATGCTTAATTGCATAATATTGCATCTTAACATCTGTTTGTGGTGCTTATAATGATCACTGGAACACTGTATGAGCAAAAATGGTGGTGGAGATATCTCAGGCACCTGGGGCAAGGAGACCACTTAGTCCCTGAAAAATGAATGTGTGGGAGTCTAGTTATCTTATTGGGTGGCATAACGATACAGTGGTTAACAATTTCTACCCTATCTGCAACTTAATGCACTTGTTTTATCACTTTTTCTGTTCTGATGGAAGATTATTGACTCAAAAAAAATCAACTTTATTTCCCTCTCCATGCTTGCTGCCTGACCTGCTGACTTCATCCAGTATTTTCTGTTTTAGTGCCGGATATTTGGAATATTGATTCCATGATATGTGTTTTAAGCAATGGAGAGATAATAAAACATGAGTTCTGTTAAAAATCCAAGTTTGTGTATATCTAAGAATCATAATGTAAATAACATACAACATAGTTGTTTAATCAAGATGCATTTTTAATAAAAAGGGATTTCATTGGAGAACTTTTTGTGGAAATCTTCTTTTCTAAATACACTAACGCACTGGACATCCAAAATAATTTGGAATTCCATTATTCATTATGGGGTTCCACAAGGGTATTGCATATTTTATTTGAATAATCCATATTTTTGTATTAATTAAAATTATCAAGCCTATATTCCAGTAGTTTGTCTCATGAAAACACTTTAACTTGATGTGTATCAATGTAAAAAAAAACTGCTGGAAGAACTCAGCGGGTCAAGTGGCATCTGTGGAGGCAAAGGGATAGTCAATGCTTCAGGTTGAGACCCTGCATCAGGATTGAGAGTGTAGAGGGAAGATAGTCAGTATATAAAAGTGAGAAGGAGGGGTATAACAGGAGCTTTACATGATAGGTGGAACCAGATTGGGGGGCAGGAAGGGTAAGGGAGATGGAGATGGGCAGATGGAGCCAGATGTAAGAAAGGGATAGGAGAGAGTTGAGACAGAGGCTTGTGGGTGATAGGTGGAACACGGATCAGGAAAATAAAATTGGCGGATGGAACTATGTGCAGGAGGGGAGGGAGAGGAAAGAGACAAAGGCTGGTAGGTGATAGGAGGAACCTGATAAGGAAGAGATGACGGGCAGATTGTACCAGGCAGGGGAGGAGATAGGAAAGGTGAACCAAGGAGAAGAAAGAAGAAACCCAGGTGGATGTAGCCAAGAGGGTGATGGGCAGATAGAACCAGGTGGGGGAGGGTGAAGAGTCTTAGTAATGGGTGGGGGGAGGGTGAGTGAGAGATGGATAAAAGGTGAACAGAGGGAGAGAGAACCTGGTTGGACTGCTGGGAGTGGGAAAGGAACACAGCGGTGTGGGTTACCTGAAATTAAAGAATTCAATGTTCATACTATTAAGGTGTAGGCTGCCCAAGCAGAATATGATGTGTTGTTCCTTTAGTTTGCGTTTGGCATCACTGTGGCAGTGGAGAGCACCAAGGACAGACAGGTCAGTGTGGGGATGGGAAAGGGAGTTGAAATGACATGCAACTGGAAGCTCTGCATGAAACATTGACCATCCCTTTGCCTCTACAAATGTTGCTTGAACCATTGAGTTCCCCCGGCAGTTTGTTTTTGCTTCAAATTCCAGCATCTGCAGTCTCTTGTGTCTGCTTTAAAAATTATGAGGACAAAATACTTGAAGCAGTGAATAACAAATACCTGGTGAAAAAGTTCCAATAATCAGTAATAGAAGCATATTGGAAACATCTGAACAATCCCATTAGAATGTGTTGTTGGTTTATTTAAAAGATTTACTGCAGGAACTATTTATCTGTTCTTGATATAGGCAGCAATGAAAAATGTTAAGTTCCCAAAACAAGAACAATGAAACAAAAGGTAAGAAAATAACCTACTGCCTGGATTTGAGAGTTTCTGAGTTTTACCTTTCTTGTGCTCTACCTCCTGGAAGTGCAGAGGGCACTTTAAATACATCTGTTGTATGAAAATGCCTTTGGCTCAAATTCCCTTTTTATTTGCTGGAGGAACAATACCCTATCCATTTGTCTCAAGGGTTCATAAGGGAAACATTCTGTACACTGTGACTGCATACCCATTTAATATGGAGCTCACCTTTTGAACTGTCAGAAAATAAATAATTAACGCAAGCTATTAATTAGTGAAATCATTGAGTCATTATTCTTGGCTCCAGTCCAGGAAAAGAATAATTAGTGAGTTGTAATCTTCCTGCTACCTTCAGGTTCATGTAGGTCCTTTTGTTAAACAGGTGGTTTGTAAGCATGCAATTGGATGTCTGTTGATTAATACTTCAGTGCTTTCTTTGTGGATATAAGTCACATATGAGCCACCTAAAGTAATACCTTTTTTTGTCCTTTCCTAGAAGGAACAGTCTATCATCAGTTCTCTTTCTCTCTCTCCCTCTTTCCCTCTATTATAAAATTCTTCACCAAGAACTTTCAACTAGTAAATACAATACTGAGGTAAGGCACCTTTGTCAATGGAGGAACAGAGATTGGAGGTTAGGTTATCACTACACCAAACTCAGTCCTAAATGTCTTACACTGTACCGTGAGACTGTGGTTCCTTTCTCTGGACCTCCCAGTTTTGGGGAATATTATCTCTGTATGCAGTCTGTCTGGCCCTGAGAGAATTTTATATGCTTCAATGAGATCTCTTCCTATTCATCTAAACTCTGGTAAAAACAGATGTAGTTGTCCCAAACATTTCTCATCCCAGGAACTAGTCTGGTGAACTTTTATTGCACCCTTGAAGGCAAGTATAATCTTTCTCAGGTAGGGAGAACAAAACTGCACACAATAGTCCATGCATGTTTTTACCAAATCCCTGCATAATTGCAGTAAGACATCCTTGCTCCTTGTACTCAAAACCTCTTGCAATGAAGGACATTGTGCCATTTGCCTGCTTAATTGCTTGTTACACTTGTATGTTTGCTTTCAGTAACTGGTGTATAAGGACTGGCAGATCCCATTTCACATTAACATTTCACAATCTGCCATCTCTGAAATAATACTCTTCTCTGTTGTTTTCCCGATCAAAGTGCATTCCTTGACGTCTGCCAAGCATCGTTCATTTATTCAACTTGTCCAAATTACATTAAGCCTCTTTCCATCCTCACAATTCATTATCCCATCCAGTTTCATGTCATTAGCAAACTTGAAAATATTACATTTGGTTTCTTTATCAAAATCATTCATGTGTATTGTGAACAACTTGCACCCAAACACCGATCCCTGCAGTAACACACTAGTCACTACCAATCACCCCAACAGAAAACCATTTATTCCAACTCTGTTTCCTGTCTGTCATCCAATTCTGAACCCATGTCAGTATGTTAACCCCAATTCCATCTGCTTTAACTTTACACACTAACTTATTAAGTGGGTCTTTATCAAACACCTTCTGAAAATCCAAATCCACCACATGCCTTGCTTTCCCTTGTACCTATTCTCATGGTTATGTCCTCAAAAAAATTCCAGCACGTTTGTCAAATACAATTTTCCTTGATTAAATCCACCCCTTCAATGACAATCACAATCAGATTAGACATGATCATATTAAATGGCTTGAAGGGATCAAGTTGCCTAATCCTGCTCTGAATTTGTATATTGGTATGGATTATTTCATGTACTTATAGCAGAAAGTCAAGATCAAGACCAAGGCAAGGGGATGAGTACTTAACTGTGAGAGCACAGGAGGTAATGACTAGGTACATACATTGAGCAGGAGGGAGTGGTGAGGGCAGGAGTTCCTTCCTGTGACTATTTACCATCTCATGGACACCACCTGCAGAGTGAAGGTGATGTCGTGGTCCAGAAGGTAATGCATAGTGGTGGAGGCATGACTGATGAGTAGGTGAGGATTCCACTACTTTTATAGTTTAACAGTTTAAACTAAAATAAAGACAGAGTGATTTATAGTGGGAATATAAGAGGGGTAACTAGAAGCATAATTAAAAAGTCATTCCTTTCAACTTGTAATTCATTCTAAGTGATGAGATTTTTTAAAGTTAAAGTTATGACAGGGGAGATCAGTCCTATGTGCTGTTTGGTCTACAAATGGCTTCTAGTGGTCTCTGTTGTGACTGCTGAACTGAGTCACTTGGAGGCTGAAGTTGGTTGGTATAAAAGGTCATCACAGCAAACGTTCTCTTGGAGACCCCCTCAGTAAAGTCTCCCCAAACTCAAATTCATCAGATTTTTACATTCTTAAAAACAAAGGTAACAACAGTTGATTGAATAAAATTTCTTTAGCTACAATGACATTGTCTGCTTCAATGTTTTGAGTCTGACCAATGGTTCCATTGAGTTGCATATTTACTATGGGAGCACATTGTAAGTGAGAAGACACCTCTAAATGTTCAAACACCTTTGTTAGGACAAAGTAATTCAGATGGATGGTCTATAAGCTTCTGAGTACAGAGAACCCAGATGCCTAAAATTTGTGATGTGAGGACCTATTCCCGGGGCACACAATTATTGATAAACAAAGCAAAAATGCCTATGACCATGGTTAATCTGCTGGTCTGGCAACTTCCTTGACTTATATCACAATGATGCAAAATAACTTAGCTGAAGGTGTCTGACACCTGTTTTGATGTAGGCTGATTAACGTAGCCCATTGTCTTACGCTTGGCTGATGTACATGCAAACTTTTCATTGTCACATCACTTTGCAAAACATACCTCTTGAGTAGCCAACTCCCTGCTGTGGGCCATTGACCTGTGCTTTGTAGACAATATGGCTTGTTTATAAAGCTGTCCTTTTAAGTTCAAACCGATTACTGTTTGCAATTTACATTCAGAACTGAAGACTGGTTTGCATTTGAATTAATGCCTGGTATAAATCACATAATTCTGCAACTCATGAATCCTTAACAATCTGGATGGTCATATTTGCTGGAGGTGTACTGTACTACTGCTGCAAAACAACAAATTTCACGTCATGTAAGTCAGTGGTAATAAATCTGATTCTGATTCAACTGTAATCTGTTTGAGAGCTGGGTTTTGGCTCCAGCTGGAGGTATTATTGGGCACCTCTGAGGCCCAAAAAATGCATAGGTTGTTTTTAGGGGCAGTCACCCTGCAATTTAAGAAAATGCCAATAGAGAGGGAATAGGTAACTATCAGGCAGAGAATGGGAGGCAGGAAGGTTGCTAGGGAAGCTTTAAATTGTATCTTACTCCAGGATTGTATTTTGTATTGAAAAATAGTAGGGGTGAATGTTCCTTTGGGGACTACACCCAGAGCCAAGTTCCCAGCACTGTGGGTGGCTCAACTGCACAGATGAAAGAAGCAGCTCTCCAAGAACAATGGTAGGAGGTGTCCCAGTCAATTAAGTTTTGACAGAAATGTTCAAATCTTTTCTGGCCATGGAAGAGGTATCAGGTGACAGGAGGACAGCAAATATGGCACATTCATTCAAGAAGGGCAACAGAGATAATCCAGGTAATCACAGGGCAGTGAGTAGGGAAATAATTGCAAAAAAGTCTGAGGGGTAGGGTTAATCCGCACTTGGAGGGGGATGGATTAATTAAGGACAGTCAGCTTGCCTTTTTTAAGGAAAGATACGTCTGACCAATTTGATTTAATTTATGATAAAATGACTGTGTCTCTAAGGACAGTACGGTTGATGTAGTTTCCATAGACTTCAGTAAGGCCTTGACAAGGTCCCAAAAAATAAGAGCCCATGGGATCTAAGGCAATTTGGCAAATTAGGTCCAAAATTTGTTTGGTGACAACAGGGCAGAGGGTGAGGGTTGAAGGTTGTTTTTCAGATTTAGAAGCCCGTAACCTGTAGTGTTCCACAGGAATTAGTGCTCGGACTCTTGTTGTTTGTTATAGACATTTATGATCTGGATATGAATGTAGGACAAATGATTAGTAAGTTTGCAGATAACATAAAGATTGGTGATGACAGAAGAGACTGCAGAAGCTGGAACCTGAAACATAAAGTTTGGTGGTGGTGTTGATAATGAGGAGGTAGTCTTCAGCTATAGAATTATATTGATAAGTTGGTAAGACAGGCAGAGTGATTTCATCCTAAAGAATGAAAGGTATCACATTTTGGGAAGACTACAACATTCAGTATAAGTGGTAGTACTTTAGGAAGTACTGAGGAGCAGAGGGACTTTGGTTTACAAATCCAAGGATCCTTGAAGGAAACAGCTCAGATGATAAGATGGTTAAGAAGGCATACAAGTTATTTCCTTTCACTGGACAGGAGAGAGCATATGAGGGGTGCAACTTTATCAATCATTAGTTCCGTCAAAGCTGGAGAACAGTGTGCAGTTATGGTCGCCACATTGCAGGAAGTGTGTGTTTATATTAGCGGGTGCAGAGAACATTCAGCAGGAGCTTTTCAATTATGAGGAGAGACTGGATAGGCCACATTTGTTTTCCTTGGACTGAAGGAAGCTGTGGGGGGGACCTGATTGAGGTATACAAAACAATGAGAGGCATAGTTAGGGTGGACAGTGAAACTTTTCTCTTTAGCAGAGGGTCTATGACCAGAGGGAATAGGTTTAAGATAAGGGATAAGAGACTTGGAGGATGATTTTCTCATCCAGAGAGCAGTTGAAATCTGGAACACAGTGCTCTCACAACATTTACAAAATATTTCAACAAGCATTTGAAATGCCATTGCATAGACCACTATGGACCAAAAGGTAGAAAATCAGATTGGTTTTGATAGGTATTTGATGGCCAGCATGGATACCTAAGAGCTTGCTTCCAAGACTCTATGAATCTATGGCTAAGAGATAGAAGGTACAATTCAGGAAATGGTTGCCTCAATTCAAATTGAGACAGGTGAGATTTTTGTATTATAAGAATGGGAAGGTCCAGAGCAAACTTCAGCAACTTGCAAAGTAACTGCAGACAGGAACAGTCTCTTATGAATGTGGCAACAGACTTCTCCACATGATCACTGTGGAAAATGGTGTTTGAAGTCACTGAGAGCTAAATAGCACTGTGCCTGTGAAAGTATTTAAAGTTATAAGTGAATAATGTGTTAAAAGAAATATCAAATTAGGCATTTGTATCATATGTGTAAATACAATAAACTGACAAATGAACATTGAGTTGTACTACTTTAGTTTGACACCATCTGCCCAGAGACATTCGGGTACAAGCAATTAATTTGCAACACCGCAAACAACTGCAGGAAGAAGTGGGTAAGGAATGGAATGAAAATAATCTTGTGCCATAGAAGAGCAATAATTTAAAGGTAGAGTGTGCTTGAACCAAGTGCTGATTTTTCAGCATGGAAAGGAGAGATTTAATGGCTCCAGCAGGGAACAATTAAGGTAAGCTGAGAGAGGGAGAATCCGTTGAAGGATGCTATGGAAAGCCTGCAGTGGGAATAAGAAAAGCTATTTGAAGACAATGGGTGGTTCTGGCAGGCCAGAAGAAGGATTTCCCTTCACTGGAATGTTATGTGGGAGATTGGGAGCTTTACAGTCTACACCAGAGGAAAGTGGACATAAGGAAAATGGCATGTGGAGGATTTTTCTCATAATTTTCTGATCTGTACACCTCATAAACCAGACCCAGAAAGGAGAAGAGCATATTTAGAGCACAGCCAAAGTTCAGAAGGGACCTAGCTAATATACAGATAGATTTTATAGGGCATCTTATAACTTACAGCTGGGGGAATAAATACTGTTTAGTTCTGTAATTGAGTTGAGTTGTTTCTGCACGAGGCATTACTTCCCGAACAATGGTGAAGATTCCGGCATGGAAGGTATTATTTAGTCCACCCAGGACTGTGAAATCAGATCAGCAAAATCACTTTATGTAACAGGTAATGAAAGTGACTTGAGACCCTAGGGTACTGAAGAAAAGTGGTACTTCCACAATCAGGAATCTCCAAGAATTGTTGAGTGCATGAGAAGAATCCTAAAGTAAAGACCTGGGAAAGGATCTGGGAAAGATAAACAATTTGGGACAAAGTGTTACCACTGATGGAGAATATTAGGTGAAGAAGTACCACTGGTAAAACAGGATATTCACATCACCAGTTAGAAACAAAGAGACCTACAAGAATATCAAGGTCCTTAATAGCACCTGTTCTAATTGACAGATAGGACATGGAAGTAACTTAAGACAAATGCAAAAAAGAGCTCAAGAAACAGTTGGAGACAAGCTGTAAGGAACACGGGCAAAAACAAAACCCAAAGCAATAGAATGAATTTAGAGCCAAACAAATCCCAGGAATAGGACACAAGAGATCAGGTGATATTGAGGTATTAAGCACCAGACGGAATGCTTAAACCAATGTGCAAGGGATTGAAGAACATCATGGAAGCAGCTAGTCCAATGGTGTATGCAGTACAACAACCAAGATGGTAAATTGTTTCACATCAATTAAATGAAACTGTAGAAAACCCCCAAGGAAACAATAGAGAGCAAAAGGGATTGTCATGAGTTTGATAAAATATGCACCGTGGGAAATGATGATATACCCAAGGACAGTCCCAAGGCCATCAGAGCTGGTCCAATTCCCTCAAAGAACAGCAGAGGAGCTGTTAGCAGGAAAAGAAAAAGCCCGAGAACCACCAGCCCAATAGACCTGAAATATAACTTTAAGAATCATAAACGTCAGTGGCAGGATGTAAAAGGTAACTAAAGTGATCCTTTGTTTTTTTATGTCTAAACTAATTACATACTGGGGAATAGGATGTGGTTAAGGAAAAGATTCTGTGTTATTTAATGTGAAATAAATGAACTTATTTTCAAGTTTTACATTTTTTAGCATTGGTTCCTAAAGAAAGAAGATGTAAGCCTGGATTTTTTTTCCAGTTTTATGTACATTCCCTTTTGTTACTTGTCATTTCCCCATGTTTTGAAAATATTGTCCTTTAAATAATAACATGTTTTTATCATATTTATTACTGGAAGAAATAAGACCCTGAATAAACAGCTGAATTCTACAATGGTCTTCTGCAATT
This sequence comes from Pristis pectinata, assembly GCF_009764475.1. Taxonomy (NCBI): domain Eukaryota; kingdom Metazoa; phylum Chordata; class Chondrichthyes; order Rhinopristiformes; family Pristidae; genus Pristis; species Pristis pectinata. The sequence goes on along the minus strand of NC_067411.1, from coordinate 47,492,616 downwards.
TTGTTTATTCTTGAAAGTTATGTGAGAATATTTAGTTCCAGAAATCAAATCCACAGATATAAAACAAGATGGCAACTTTGAATCAATATTTTAGGAAATAATCTTAAAAGTTCTCTTCCTCCATGAGAATGTTTATTTTACCTGTCTGCTCCTGAGGTATAAAGGTAAAGCAGAAGGAATCTCCTCTCCTTGAATACAGGGTTAAGGTAGCCTTCTCAATAGGGGGTGAACAGCAAACTGTGAGAGGTGGCAGAGAGGAGAAGCAGCAGCCTGGAAATGTTCCAAGGCCATGAAGCTGAAACCCTGACGTCTATGGACAAATCAGTTCAGACACAGGTCATACATCTCAATGAGGTCAAAGAATATAGGTTGAATGTTGATCCTTTAAGTAGCATGATTTTAGGTAACAGGGGTTAGTAAAACCTGGTTATTGTGTGAGTAAATAAGAATTGCTATTTTGCAAACCTGTGAGATTGAAATGTCATTTCAGTTCATTTTTGTACATTGCACAAGCGTTGGTAATATTTTGGGAAGTTTTACAACAGAAAAAAATGAAAGTCTTAGAGGAATTGGAATCCCAGCAAAGTGTGGAGCTGAATTTCCCAGTGGGTGCCAAAATATCCAGACATTGGTGTAGAATTGCTGCACTTCAGGATAAGATGACTTTCAACAACACAATGGCAACTTTTTCAGAGTTGCTTTTGTGAATTTTTATCCTGACATTGTAAAACATAGCAAATGTCAACAAAGAATTTGGAAAAACTGACACAAAATCTAAATGCACAATTGTAGCTTTCTTTTCATTCAACAATCACGACCTCCATTAGTCTCCTGTTTATCAATAATGCTTCTTGCTGTTTCTGAAGCACAACTTCACCTTGCCCTTCAATCCAAGTGTCTCAGTATTGCACATATAATCTTCTCACAGAAGAGAGTTTCCCACCACCCAATACACCCAATTTGAATAGTTTCCACTTACACCATCTCAATACCATTGATCCATACCACCAACTTAGTGATGTTCAAGTCCCTGAGCACAAGGTATTTATAATTATTTTACTATCCGTCAGTGATTAGCAGGTCTTCTGAGGATATCAGGAATTCTGTTCCACTCAACTTTCAGTTCCAAACCTCAATTAAACCGGAGAACAACAGCCCATCTTTTGAAAGGGACATTATTACAACATTCAAGCCTTAAGTATTCAATTCAATGATTTCAGTTCTTAAAAAATTGTCCCCTTTTTTCAAGCAACAGGTCATCGGTAATTGGGCAGGCATGGTAATGTAGCAGTTAACGTAACATTTTACAGCATCAGCAACCCGGGTTCAATTCCAGCTGCTGTCTTTAAGGAATTTGTATGTTCTCCCCACGTCTGTGTGGGTTTCCTCTGAGTGCTCTGGTTTCCTCCCACATTCCAAAGATGTACGGGTTAGGAAGTTGTGGGCATGCTATGTTGGTGCTGGAAGCGTGGTGACACCAGAAGACTCTACGTAAAAGGTGCATTTCACTGTGTGTTTTGATGTACATATGACTAATAAAGATATCTTATTTTTCAATGCACCTCTTCTCAACCCATTTTTACTTGAACTAAAACAGAAAATAATGGAAATTCAAACCTTTGGGTTTTTATAACTGGAGCAAAGAACGTTGAGGGGAGAGTAATGTTGAAAATAAAAAAAACTGTGGATGTTGGAAATCTGAAAAGAAAACCTGCTGGAAACATTCATCAGGTCAAGCAGCAACTGTGGAGAGAGAAAACATATTAATATTTCAGGTCCGAGACCCTTCAATAGAACTGGGAAAGAGAGTAAAAAATTGTTTTAAATTGAAGAGAGGGCAAAGAAAGGATGGACAGGAAAAAGGAAATATCTCAGACAGAGTGGGGCACAGCAGTGCTGATCTTAAGGCTATTGATGAATCCACCTGCTTGATAGGTTAATGAGGATGGTTAGAGAGGGATGACACAAACAAAGTGGCATGCAATAGTTGTGAAATGCAGGTGAGAGCTATGGCAAATGCCCAGCAGATCAGGTAGTGTCAGCATCTTTCTAAAGATGCTGCTTAACCTGCTGATTGTTTTATGTTTGATATCTATAATAATGCATGGTTTAGAAGGAGCAAACAGTGCGAAGATTGTTTTCAATGGTAAAATTGGTAACATGGAGACCTTTAGTGAGGATGATCAGAAGACGAGTGAAGCGTATCTTGATGAAAAATGTTTTTAGGAAATGGAATGCTATGCAATGCCTGGTTATTGAAACAAAAATTATAAATCACTTAAAATTAAATTTGTCATCTAAGCAAGATTCATATAAAAGGATGGCAACAAAGCTAAGAAATGGAATTAAAGTAGCCTTCTGTGGTTGAAGAGTGAGCAAGGTGGTCCTTCTTATGTGCTGTTATTACTACAAATCTTTGAGCCTGGCTTTTCGTTATGTCTGATCCATAACTTTTAATGTAATATTCCTGATATTATTCAGAGGAACCATTGAATTATGCAAGTCAAATGTCAGGAAGCCATGGAGCCCACTGAGCCCTTTGAGAGGACTGTCCAACGAGGCACTTATCTTACAGCTTATAAATGGCTCCCCCCAAAAAATAATCCTTCCCTCCTTCTACTCAAATAAAAAAAACATTTTTTACAATATTTCTGCATTAAATTTATTCTATCACATGCAGAGGTTGTGTCTTTCCCCATTAAAGTTATTTCAGTAAATTTAGTACTGATCTGAACCTCAATGTTCTGCTCTCTTATACATCTAGACATCATTCAGTAGCGGAACAATTAACAATGTGATGTAATTTATTTTTATTAAACCTTGAAAGTGGAATCGAATATAAGTAACTTGACTGAGCAGAAAGACTGTCGGATTCGTGCACAATTATATAACTGATGTCGAATGTGCCTTTATACTCTCATCACCAACAAAATAGAGACTTTCCAAGTAACTTGATTCCTTTTCCAATGACTGTATCTCAGATTGCAAATATAAATCTTAAGGGATGATTTCATGTTTAACAATTATTTCTTCAAGGTTAATGATTAAATGAATCGTCCATGAAGGAGCCTTCAACAGGTAAAAAATATTTTCTCTTAATCTTGATCATGATAGGATGGGAAAGCAAGGAAACCAACTGACACCCTTGGATAAGACACCTGATTTTATGAATTTGGACTAGATGTTACAAAAACTGAAAAGGTTAAAATTGCAAACTTTGGACCTAGACACCTATTAATATTCATGCCATATCTTGGGGTCTGCATCCTGTTTAATCAAAGTAGTGGAGCACCTCACAAATTTCCATAGATGTACAGTGGAGAGCGTTCTGACTGGTTGCAGCACAGCCTGGTCTGGAGCCTGCAATGCACGGGATTGCAAGAGGCTGCAGAGGGTTATAGATTCAGCCAGCTCCATCACGGGCACAACTCCACCTTTGAGGATATCTTCAAGAGACAGTGCTTCAAAAAGGTGGCACCCATCATTAAGGACCCTCACCCTCCAGGACATGCCCTCTTCTTGTTACTACCATCAGGCAAGAGGTACAAGAGCCTGAAGACCCCAACTCAATGATTCAAGAACAGCTTCTTCCCCTCTGCCATCAGATTTCTGAATGATCCATAAACACTACCTCATTATTTCTTTTTTTGCACTATTTATTTATTTTTGTAATTAATAGATTTTTGTAATTTATAGATTAATAGCTTTGCACTGTACTGCTGCTGCAAAACAACAAATTTCACATCATACATCAGTGATAATAAATCTGATTCTGATTCTAGCTAGCTAGACATGTAGATTACTGTGGATGACCAAGGATGGTCAACAAGGGCCAGCCCTGTCAGTGACCCCCATATTGTGAAAATGGATTTAGGCAACATCAAGTTTGAAATCTTTCCATTTTGAAAGTAATGAATTAAAACGGCTCTAGTGTGGTGCGGCACAGTGGGCTAGCTTTTAGAGCTCACAGCTTCAGTGACCCAGGTTCGATCCTGACCTCGGGTACTATCTGCATGGAGTTTGTACATTTTCTCTGTGACTGTGTGAGTTTCCCCCAGGTGCTTTGATTTCCTTCCAATCCGAAATACATGCGGGTTGGGAGGTTAACTCAGCAGATTAGGCAGAATCTTTGAACTGAATCATTAACTATGTTTCTCTTTCTACAGATGCTGCCTGACCTGGCAGGTCTTTCCAAAATTATCTGTTTATATCTTTAACTTAGAATAAACCATCTGTTTCAGTCGCCTGGTGTCGGGCATGAAATTCATCATTAATGTCAGCCTTTGCTCAAAGAGGCACTGAAGATATAAGAAGTGATCCACATTTTCCAGGGCACTTGATTATGGAGTGAGGTTGAACAGTTTCCTTTTAATCCTTTAAATTAGCTCCAGTCCAAAGGGTAGTTTGTTGGAGACAAGGTGTAAAGATTGAAAAGTATTAGAACACTGATGCAGCCATGCTTAACAAAAGGTCTGCACTGAGACTGGATCTGTTATTGACCCATTAATTTGGATTGGGACAGAGACAAATTTCTGTGGACAGCCAGATTTGTGAAGGATACTCTACAGTCCACCTCAACTGACAGAGTCAAAGGTTATTGTGAGGTCAAGAAAGGGCACATATGTTGATGCTGTTCCCTGCACATCTGTGAGAATTATGGTGTTGCAATTTGGGGAGCTTTGGCCACTGGGAATAAAGGTTTGAGGAGGACTCTGGCCTGTGACAGACAGCAGGGAGACCTCTCTGTGGTTACTGCAATCAAATTTGTCTCCTTTCTTGAAGATGACCATGATTATCTTTGGCATGGTAGCATAGTGGTTAGTGTAATGGTATTACAGCGCCAGCAATCTGGCCTGTAAGGAGGTTGTATGTTCTCCTCGTGTCTACATGGGTTTCCTCTGGGTGCTCCGGTTTCCTCCCACATTCCAAAGACGTACAGGTTAGGAGATGTGGGCATGCTCTGCTGGTGCTGGAAGAGTGGCGACACTTGCGAGCTGGCCCCAGCACATTCTTAGTAACGCAAAAAGACGTATTTCACTGTGTGTTTCAATGTACATGTGACTAATAAATAAATATCTTATCTTATAGTGGCTCTGGGTGATGTGAAAGGATGAGTTTTTGGACTGTGACTTAAGCCAGAGGATTTCAACCTGTGGTCCGCGGGGGTCCGCGGTGGGTTGCCAGGGGGTCAGCGAGCAAGCCAAGAAAAAAATGGAAAAGCGACCTGTTACAAAGACGTAGTTTACTTGCTTGCTCCAGTTTTCCACTATTCAGAAAATCGGCCATATCTGTTCTATCTGTTATCGGTGACAATCTTAGAGACTTAGACGGTCTTCCCTTCTGGTAAGCTGCCGCTTAATATTCGATTTGTGTAGTCAGAGTAGTCAGTAGTGTTCACTTCTCACTACTATTCTGTTGTGCACTGTAGTGTTAGCGAGACTGAGTGACGTTGTTGGTGTGCCTTAATAATATTGCTTACTTACCGTACATTTACGCCACAGTGACGTCACTGTTAAACAAAAAGTGCGCAAGCGTGTAAATTTTAGATTAGTTTTGATAATTTTGTTTATCAGTAATAGTAATTAAACTGTCCAGCGTGTATTGCTGAGTATGGAGAAATTTCTGAAGAGGAAAGCTGACCAGAAACCGAAAGATTCTGATGACGAAGGGGATAAGGGTGACCGAAAGAGAAAACAACGCAAGTACGATCCAGAATACATTTCCTATGGCTTCATCACAGTGGGGACAAATGAAGACCAACCTCTCTGTGTTGTGTGTTTGCAAACACCGTCCAATGATGCAATGAAACCAGCGAAAATGAAGCGTCATTTAACAACAGTACATCCAGATATTTTCAGTAAGCTGAAGGAATATTTTGAGCTGCAAAAGGAGCTGTACCTCAAGCAGAAAGGCAAAATGACAGCCTGCGCCACTGTAAATGAGAAGGCTCTTCACGCATCATATTTGGTAGCATTACGTATAGCACATTCCAGAAAGCCTCACACAACTGGAGAAGAGCTTATACTGCCTGCAGCAGTAGATATGTACAAAGTTGTACTGGGAAAAGAATCTAGTCAAAAACTGAAAGCTATTCCACTGTCTGATAACACAGTAAGCAGAAGAATTGGTGATATGACAGAAGATGTACAGAGCCAGCAGATAGCATGTCTTCAGCAAGTCCAATTTGCGATTCAGCTCGATGAAAGTACTGATGTTGCCAGTGCTGCGCAGTTGTTGGTTTATGTTCGATATTGCTGGGAAGGAGAGGCTTTGGAAGACTTTTTGTTTTGCAAGGCGCTCCCAGGGCGTGCAATCGGTGAAGAACTTTTCCGTGTGCTTGACACTTTTTTTTGTACAGTCGGCATTGGCGTGGACACAGTGTATTGGAGTATGCGTGGATGGTGCTGCCGCAATGACGGGACGGAAGTCAGGTCGAGTCGCACGAGTGAAAGAAGTAGCTCCACATGTAGCAGCAACCCACTGCATGATTCACTGTGAGGCTTTGGCTGCAAAGGATATGGATGAAAATCTTGTGGATGTGTTTTCCACATGCATTAAAATCATTAACTTTATCAAAGCCAGGCCGCTCAATCATCATTTGTTTGAAAACATATGCCATGAAATGGAAGCCAAGCATAAGCATTTGTTGCTACATGCAGAAGTCAGATGGCTGTCACGAGGCAGTGTTGTGCAGCGTGTATATGAATTGCGAGATGAACTGCTCATTTTTCTAAATGAGCATAACGGATCATTGGCACAGTTCTTGACATATGAGACGTGGGTTGCCAGATTAGCTTATCTTGCAGATATTTTCAACATTTTGAACAGCTTAAATCTATCATTGCAAGGAGCTGGATCAAATGTTCTGAAAACGCATGACAAAATCAATGCCTTCCAGAAAAGACTCCGTATCTGGAAGGGAAGAGGCGAGCAAGGCATCTATGATATGTTTCCATTGCTGGCTGACTTTCTGACAGTGAACAAGACTAAGACAGAGGCCATTGCAAGCACCGTTTTGAACCATATTCAACAGGTGTCACATTATTTCCATGAGTACTTCGGTGACGATGACACAAGCATGTTTGATTGGATTTGAAATCCGTTTGAATGCATGCTTACTGATTTAACTGGACGTGAACAAGAAGAATTGGCTGAACTGTCATCTGACAGGACTTTGCGCTTGCAGTTCAACCAAATGTCACTGTTGTCGTTCTGGATAGCATGATCCCAGGAGTATCCACTGCTGTCCGGCAAAGCCGTCAATGTTCTGTTACCATTTGCAACCACTTACTTGTGTGAAATAGCATTTTCTGCAGTCACTGCCATGAAAACCAAATACAGATCAAGACTGAATATTGAGGATGACAAACGCGTATGTTTGTCGCACATACCACCACGTTTGGACAAACTCTGCAGTGCAAAACAGGCACAACTTTCACATTGAACTGGACACTGAAAGACACTGCTGGTAATTATTGGTGATTGAAATAATCACTATTTCAATAGGACCTATGTGCAGTAATTTAAGTGTTGTATGCATGAATTATTGGTTGTTTGATTTTGTGGGCTTTGGGGGTCCACCACCTAACAAGGACATACTCTGGGGGTCTGTAGAATGAAAAAGTTGAAAACCACTTACTTAAGCTACTCTGTGCTGAGTATTAGAACTTCAGCAGGAAATTATCTGCTACAAAGGCCTCAGTGTTTTGGCACATGGACTTCTTGCCTTCTTGTCAACCAGTAATGCCAGCAAGGTTGGACTGAATAGGTTGCAACTGGATGGAGGGAAGAGTTTCCAAATGCCCAACAACACAAGCCACATGTATACACACACGCATATTAAAATTATTCAGATGAAAGACAATGGACTGGAAATTGTTCAGTGGATGAAAACAAGACTGCATCTGCCACAGTTTTCTGTGAAGGTCCCAGTTCTATGCCAATCTACCATAAATGAGGTGTGAGTGCTTGCTTCAGACAGAATAGACTACACATGCAAAGGTATGCTCAAGCACCTTTTGTCTGCAACCCCTTGTCATTACAAAGGATGGTGATCATGGAGGAAGTGTGCTGGGGAATGGATTGTGTGTGTTGTGTGGGGAGGTGGAGGACAGATGATAACTGGGGGGACTGGAGAAAGTTGTCAGTGACTGGAGGACTAGGAAGCCTGTGGGTTCAAGTTCCACTCTGTATGCATGAGCACAAAGCACTGTGCTATTGCTATTCATATGTTACTGAAGCAGTGAAAACCTTTGACTCTGTCAATTGAGTCTTCCTGAATGGGAAATTGAAACAAGGCTTGGACCTCCCTTTCAGGTACATGTAAAAGATCTGAGGGCTTTACTTTAAAAAGAACAGACCAATTTTCCCAGTGTCCTGGCAAAAAAATGTGTCACTCAGCCTTTACCTCTTCCTTTCTTCAGAATGAGCCATTGCTAAACAGTTGTCCTAGATTGGAGACACAAGAGAGACTGCAGATGCTGGAAATCTGGAGCAACGAACACAAAATGTTGGAGGCACTCAGCAGGTCAGGTAGCATCTATGAAGGGAAATGACGTATTGGGCCGAAACGCTTCATTAGGACTGGAAAGGAAGAGGGCAGAAGCCAGAATAAAAGGGTAGGGGGAGGGAGGGGGAGGAGCACGAGCTGGCAGGTATTGGTGAGTCCAGGTGAGAGGGGGAAGGTATGTAGGTGGGGGAGTGGGGGTGAAAGGGAACAATGTGAGAAGCTGGGAGGGGATATGTTGAAGAGGTAAAGGGCTGAAGAAGAAGGAATGTGATAGGAGAGGACAGTAGAAATGACAGTAGAAACAGGAAATGGAGGAGATGCGGGTGAGGGCTGCATTGATAGTAGTGGAGGGGAAACCCTGTTTACTGAAAAAAGAGGACGTCTTGATGTCCTGGAATGGAAAGCCTCATCGTGAGACCAGATGCGGTGAAGGCGGAAGGATATCTTCCATTTCCTGCACATCTGCCCTCACCCCATCCCCCCTCCTCAACATAACAAGGACAGGGTTTCCCTTGTCCTCACCTACCACCCTACGAGCCTTCACATCCAACACATCATTCTCCGCAACTTCCACTACCTCCAACAGGATCCCACCACCAGGCGCATCTTCCCTCCCTTTCCACTTTCCGCAGGGATCGCTCTCTCCGCGACTCCCTTGTCCACTCGTTCCTACTCACCGATCACCCTCCAAGCACTTATCCCTGCAACCATGCAAAGTGTCACACCGGCCCCTACACCTCCTCCCTCACCACCATTCATGGCCCTAAACAGTCCTTCCAGGTGAGGCAGCGCTTCACCTGCAAATCTATCGGTGTCATTTATTATATCCGGTGCTCCCGGTGCAACCTCCTCTACATCAGTCAGACCCAATGCAGGTTGGAGGACTGCTTCATCAAGCACCATCGTTCCGTCTACTGCAACAGGCAGGATCTCCCTGTGGCCTTCCACTTTAAGTCCACTTCTCATTCCCACACTGACATGTCTGGCCACAGCCTCCTCTACTGCCATGTTGAGGCCAGATGCAGACTGGAGGAGCAACACTTCATATTTCGCCTTGGTAGTCTCCAACCTGAGAGCATCAATATTGATTTCTCTAACTTCTGGTAACCACTCCCCTCTTGTTTTCCTTCCCCCCTTTGTATTTCTTCATTCCTGTGGCCCTCTTCACCCCTTCTCTTTCCCCTCCCCTGCCATCATGACCTGCCCACCTCCTTCCCTTTATTCTATGGTCTACTGTCCTCTCCTATCAGATTCCTTCTTCTTCAGCCCTTTGCCTCTTCCACCCATCACCTCCCAGCTTCTCACATCATTCCCACTTCCCCCCTCCCCCAGCTACCTACCTTCCCCCTCTCACCTTCCAGCTTGTGCTCCTCCCCCACCCCCTACCCCTTTACTCTGGCTTCTGCCCCCTTCCTTTCCAGTCCTGATGAAGGATCTCAGCCTGAAACGTCAACTGTTCATTTCCTTCCATAGATGCTGCCTGACCTGCTGAGTTCCTCCAGCATTTTATTTTAGTTGTCTTAGACTGGTAGAACTCCCTTTCTGAGTCAATAGATTCAAGTACTTTTTACACATATTCTCAAAACAAGTGTCCTCAAGCAACCTACCCCTGTTGCACAACACTATTCCCCCCAACAGTAAAGTCTTTGCCAAAATCCTCCAAACCCACTGGCAGGATAAGTGAACCACATTAGTGTCTTCTCCTTAGCCAATATCCCCACCACTGAGGCCCGAGTTACAGTCAGTCAGTTCTGTTGGACAGGTTACATTGTCTGCATGCAGAGGTATTGCCTGAAACAGACACTCTATTTTGAACTCCATCATGAGAAGACACTACAAGTCGACAGAGAATAAGATTCAAGGATATGTTTAAAACCTCTTTGAAAAAAGTGCAACATCCTCATTAACTCTTGGGAATCTCCGGCGCATAACCCCTCAAATTGGAGAAGGAGCATTTGGCATGACTTTGAAAACCTCCAGTCCATGCATCAGGAAAATAGAGTCGCCCTGTATAAATGGCAGAAGAATTGCATCACCTCATAAATTAACCATTCACCTACCTGGCTTATCAAGCACCTTCTGCCCCATCTGTGGCAGAGTTTGCCAGTACCAAATTGGTCTCATCAGTCACCCCAGAACCCACAGAAGCTGAGTGGAAGTATGCCATCCTCGACCCTAAGGAAATGTCTGAAAAGAGACACAAAATTCTATGCTGGTTGTCCAGTGCATTACTGAGGCAGCGCTATACAGCTGGAAATATTAAACCAAGGCCCTGTCTTTTCTCTTCAGGAGCTCCCTTGGCTCCATTTCAAAGAACAGTAGAGTAGGTTTTCCCATTTTCCTAGTCAATATCTCTACCATACTAAAGCATTACCCACTCGTGATCACCTTACTCTCATGGAAGATTGGTGTGTGCAAATTAACAGCTGTATTTTTTTAAATTAGAATGTTGATGGCACTTCACAGTTTCTTTATCGACTAGGAAGGGGTTCAGAACATTCTGAAGGTTGGAAGGCATTATATTAAGGAAATTCTTTCCTTTGTTTGACTTGGTGTCAAATTTTGTTTCATTGCTGTAAAGCTCTAAAAGAAATAGAAGCAGAAGGCCATTCTGCCCTTCTGTCTGCTCGACTATCCCTCAGGGCCACTTGCCTGCACTGACCACCTGAATTCCTTAAATATCTAAGAATCAATCAATCTCTATATTGAATATATTCTGTAACTGAACCTCCACAGCCCTCTGGTAGAAAATTCTAAAGATTCAACTGTCCAGGTGAAGAAATGCTGATTTATCAAAGAAAAACCTGGGGACTATAGGCCAGTAAGCCCAACATCTATGGTAGGAAGGTGACTAGAGGGGATTCTGAGGAATAAGATAAAAAAGCATTTGGAAAGACAAGGATTGATTGGGGATAGTCACCACGGCTTTGTGCGTGGGAGATCATGTCTCATGAATTTGATTGAGTTCTTTGAAGAAGAAACCAAGAAAGTTGATGAGGTCAGGATGATACATGTAATTGAAATGACTTCAGTAAGGCCTTTGATAAGGTTCCGCATGGTAGACTGCTGTTCTGCATGGTAGGCTGCTATGGAAAATTAGGTTGCATGGAGTTCATGGAGAACTAGTTAATTGGTTACACAATTGGCTTCATGGTAGGAAGCAGAGAGTAACGATGGAAAGTTGTTTCTCGAACTGGAGGCACGTGACTAGTGGTGTTCCCCAAGGTTGGTGCTAGGCCCATTGCTATTTGTCATCTATATGAACGATTTGGATGAGAATGTATAGGGTTTAGTTAGTAAGTTTGCAGATAGGTGGTGTCATTGACAATGAAGATGGTTATCAGGATTTACAAAGGGATCCTGATCAGCTGGGTACATGGGCTGAGGAATGGCATGGAGTTTAATTTGCCTAAGTGCGAGATGTTGCATTTTTGGAAGAGAAATGAGGGTAGGACTTTCACAGTAAACGGTAGGGCCATGGGGAGTGTGGTAGAACAGAGGGCCCTAGGAGTACAAGTGCATGGTTCCCTGAAAGTGGCATCACAGGTAGACAGGGTGATGAAGAAGGTTTTTGCCATGCTGCCCTTCATCAGTCAGGGCATTGAGTATAGAAGTTGGGATGTTATGTTGCAGTTGTACAAAATGTTGGTAAGGCTGCATTTGGAAAATTGTGTTCAGTTTTGGTTACCCTGCTGTAGGAAAGATGCCATTAGCTGGAAAGAGTGCAGAGGAGATTTACAAGGATGTTGTCGGGACTCAAGGGACTGAGTTATGGAGAGAGGTCGAGCAGGTTAGGGCATTTTATTGAAGCATAGGAAAATGAGAAGTGATCTAATAGAGGTGTATAAAATCATGAAGGGCATAGGCAGGGTCAATGCGCACAGTCTTTTTTGTAGGAATGGGGTCTCAAGAACCAGAGGGCAGAGGTTTAAGGTAAGAGGGGAAATATTTAATAGGAACTTGAGGGGCAACATTTTCACCCAGAAAGTAGTCAGGATATGGAATGAGCTGCTGGAGGAAGTGGTTGAGACAGGAACATTAATAACATTTAAAAGGTAGTTGGACAGGTACATGGATAGGAACAGTTTAGAAGGATATGGGCCAAACATGGGCAAATGGGACTAGCCTAGATGGGAATCTTGGTCAGCATGGACCATTTGGCTGAAGGGTCTGTTTCCATGCTGTATGACTCTATGACTTTATCTTTCCCCAGAATGGTTGATCCTTTATTTGAGACTATGAACCCTGGTGCTAGACATCCCAGTTAAGGGAACCATCATCCTTACATCTACCCTGTCACATCCTGTAAGGAGAATTAGGATAGTCCACTAAGCTAAAGGTGATATAGAAATGCAAATGTTGTTCTTCTTCTTGGAGAGCAGAGACCCCTGGGTCACCTCCCACAAGTAAATAACTTTGCACTGTTGTGTACAATAAATGTTGTCAGAGCCATATGGAGAGAAGTAGAGACATAGAAATATTAGCCTACTGGCTAGACATATGCAAAAATCCCAGCTCTTTAGTTGAGATCCTGGAAGGAAAGTAATTTTTGTCATGTTCTTCATTGACAAGTAACTATTGTTTTGGGAAGGTTGAGGATGGGGGGGAGGTAGGATGGGGATGGAGAATCAAAATAAGATCTTACCTCATACAAAGCTTCAGTGAGTACAAATGAGCAATGCCTAGAGCATTTTTTGGCCCATTGAATAATACACATTGCAATTTGTATGAAGGATAAGTATTCCTCTCAGTCTCTGGTTGGAAAAATATTTTTTTCAGCATAATAATTAATCACAATTGATTTAACACAAACAAAGATTTCTGCAGTGCTTCGCAGACTGCAAATTTGGGTAACATAGTCATTTTGAGTCTTGGTTCCAGAATGCAATTCCTGGAATCATTATGCGACAAGGAGGGTCGATAGAATCAATATCATTGAAGGAACATACTTCAGTGAAATATTTTTTTCCATGGAGAATTTTCCAGCAATATTTTGCACAACTCAGACATTATTTTGGTTGCCAAGCTTTCCTTTATTTCATTCAAATCATCAATTCTTTCTTTATATCCACATTCTTCTGCCAAGAGGTTGATCTAATGCATTCCCAGATCTATCCTGATGACAGTCTTTTAATTACTTAGAAAACGAAGAAGATCTGTTCAATTTTCAATCATGATTGAATACTTGCCTCTTGCACCCCACATGTAAGTATGGGTCAAATTTGAGCCATTTTAGTGACATAATTTACCTTCTAATTGGCAAATTGCAATATGTAATATAAACAATTCAACTCTTTCAAGGGTTAAATTGGATAATCAGCAATAATGAATCTAAAGATCATAATGGTCAATTAACCAATGCTCTCTGCATCCAATACAACATCAACAGCTGCCTCCTCATTGCAAACTGCATTAGCTACCCTTTTCATTGGTTTATCACTCAGCAGGGAGCACTGCTTCTTTAGCTGTTAGCTGTTCTTAAGCCTAATTTGTGCTATTTAAAGACTGCTGTAAAAGGGAGATGCATCACACTGGAAAAGGAAGAGAAAGGGTTTTTTTTGTTGAAGTAATGCTAACATTGGAAATGCCAGGAGTATCCTTCAATTGCAATTCCATTTGTCTTCGGTCACAGGAAAAGGATCGTGCTGGCTTAGCACCAGACTCCTTGGGAGTTGTTTTAATGACTAGAGCAATACATCTCTCTAATCTGTTTGCTGCTGGAACCATTATAAGAGGTGACTGCCAGGCAACAAAAGATAACTAGCACTAACCTAGTTAAAAGCACCTCAAAGGAACCTACCAATACACACAATGCATGCTCACAGCATGGGGTATGTTGTCAAAAAAAGCCAGTGGCATGCCCAAGAATTGCATTAGATGCCTGCATTGACCTCTGTTATTGCTTGTTAATGAAAGGCTGTAGGGTAATTATTGTGTGTTTAGTTCTGAGTAAGGGTTTCTCTTGGAAGTGGTTATGATAGATCGATGACAATCTTCAAGCCATATGTGCATCTAATAAGCCTGACAATCAAACAACTACATTGCAAGTGGCATAGGCATGTATTTGGCTTTGTGTGCTATGAACTGGCTGAGCCGACCTGAACAGGTGAGAGGCCATGCTAGAGACAAGAAGCAAGTGGAAAAGAAGTAGATATAAATCAAATGCTGAATCTTAGATGGCTATAAGGAATGATGTGCTGGAGTGCACTCAATGTTTCTGGTGAGAAGTATGTGCTCAAGAAAGTGTGTGAGGGAGACACTGGTATAACTAAATGATGATTCTGCAACTGTGGCTTGTTTGGGTCATTAAACCATTTCCTCAGGATCAAGATACTGCATACTCCAGTCCTACTGGTGATCTCCTTAACCATCTACAATCATGCCTTTTTAGAGAAATTGGCTTCTTTTTGCTATGGCTAGGAAATAGATCCTCCTTCCTGACCCTTGCTGCACTCAGACATTGTAACACTGAACTGAACATGACTTTTTCTGATATCATAAAGTATCAATCTCTTCTACATCTCCTCCAAAACCACCTTTTCTTTGGTTCCTTGAATAATCCAAGTGATATTGTGCCACATGGGTGTACCATACATTTAATCACTGGCACTTGATACCTTAATAACTTTTTCATGATCTGGGCACCATTGGCATGGCCAGCATCTATTGCCAATTCCCAATTGCCCCTGAGAAGATACTGCTGAACCACTTTCTTGGACTGCTGCAGTCCTTCTGGTGGAGGTGAGCCCATCATTCTGTTAAATAGGTAGATCCAGGATCTAAGTCCGGTGACAATAAAAAAGCAGTGATATGCTTCCAACTGAAGATTGTGGCCAATCCCAAAGATAATGTGGCATCAAATTGAAATTGTACATTCCAGAGCCCATGATCTACAGGATTTCTGGCCACAACCACCTTCTCTGACACATTATTCTTCACACTATAGCCTCCCATTTTTAATTTTTTGTGCTTTAAACTCCAGGTCGCTTAATAAGACTTATGGCCTTAAGTTTTGGTCATGCACAAGCATACTGTTGTTTAATGCATTTCAAAAGTAACTTGAAAAATAACAGTATATCATATAAGTCAAATGTCTATCTTGAAGCATGAGGACTTTGTTCTTTGTTCTTCCAGAATCAAGCCATATTATTACTTGATTAACAAATTGCGGCAGGACATAGTTGGCCTTAAACTTTTGGCCAGGGGGTTGATGGTGTTGAATGAGAAAGCAGCTACAGATGTGTCAGAATCTGAATCAGATTTATTATCATTGACTTAGGTGACGTGAAATTAGTTGTTTTGCAGTAACAGCACAGTGCAAAGACATAATGTTACTGTAAATTACTAAAATAAATAAGTAGTGCAAAGAAAAAGGAATAACAAGGTAGTGTTCATGGGTTCATAGACTGTTCAGAAATCTGATGGCAGAGGGGAAGAAGCTGTTTCTGAATTGTTGAGTGTGGGTCTTCAGGCTCCTGTACGCCCTCCCTGATGGTAATAATGCAAAGAGGGCATGTCCTGGATGGTGACGGTACTTCGCGGTGGATGCCAAATTCTTGAGGCATCACCTCCTGAAGATGACCTCGATGATGGGGAGGGTTATGCCTGTGATGGAGCTGGCTGAGTCTACCACCTTCTGCAGCCTCTTGCAAACTTGTTCATTGGAGCCTTCATAACGGGTTGTGATGCAACCAGTCAGAATGGTTTCCACTGCACATCTATAGAAACTTGAAAGTATCTTTGGTGACATACTGAATCTTCTCAAACTATTATATACTACTATTGTACAGCACTATTATATATGCAATGGATAAAATGCAAGCAGCATCACAATCTGTTCACTGCAACAAGCTTGTTTGTATCAAAGTTACATGCATGTGATTTATTTCACAGGGATAGAATGAATTAAAATAAAAGCAGACAATACTGCTAGGTTAGCCCACACCTATTGAGAGGAAAGACATGATTTGAGTTTGTCGCCCTTGTCAGAATTTAAGGCTAGAAGAATTGAGCCCTGCATGGTTGAACAGTGTTTCATTAACTGCAAAGGAAATTGATTTTATCGCATTATATGCACCTTTTACTACCACTTCAAAAGTTACTTCTTTTAAACCCAAAAGTTGACAGTGTGTTAGAAGAAGGGATTTCATTTTCACTCGAGGTCAGATGCTGCAATCTCCATTCAGTCAAGCTATGTGTCCTACCTTGAAAACTCTGCAATCTACACAGAGGAGAAATCAGTCAGGTGTTTTTTCTTCATTATTTCATAATGCAGCCTTCACACAGGAACAATTTGTCAATTTATTTAGGACCATATAGTAACTAAAGTGCTTTGCTTGTGAGACACTGGTTTAACAACTAGTAAAATTCGACACTGAAATTTTTTGGGCAGTAGAGGGTTGTCCCTTATGGCAGGCAGGCATCATTATGCTAACGTCCCAGACAATATGACCCAGTCCCTATCAGAGGAATGGTAATTTTCCAGTAAGTAGTCCCCCCAAAGGATTCAACAGAATTCATATCAACTGACAGCTGGCTCAGATTCCAACAGAGCACACTGGGAGATCATTTTTTTCATATATCTACAAGACAAGGTAACCAACTGTGGAGACAACTGAAAACCTTGTATGGAAACTGAATGATTACTTTCTCATCTAAAGGACATAGATAATGTTTTTTGTTAACTTCCTGTTGAGCCACAAGGCACATTAAGCAGAGCATCTTTGGTCCTCTCCAATTCATGTGGATTGAGTAGGGCAGGAAAAGGGGAATTCCTTGAGTGCATCTCCATTGACTGTGCAAATGAGCCTGGTCGTTTGATTTGGAACAGGCTTGCATTCTGCCATTAAGGTGGATCCTCACTGATTTTGAAAGCCTAGTATGAAAAAAATTGAAGGACATCAGTTGGCTCCATCATTATGACCACGACAGATCTAAATTCAGCTTTCCCACACTGTCACTCCATCCCTGCATTTATTTAGTATCTCTAAATCTATCAGTTTCACATTTGAATAAATTCTGATGAAAGGTTATTGACCTAAAACATTATCTCTGTTTCTCCAAGATGCTACCTGACCTGCTAAACATTTGCAGCATTTCTTATTTTAATTTCAGAGTTAAATATATTCAACAGCAGAGAATCCATAGATCTCTGGGTGGTGAGTTCTAAAGGGTTAGAATCATCAGAGTGAAGAAATGTTTCCTCATCCTATTCTCATATCCCAAAACCATGCTTCCAGTTCTACAGTTTTACAGAGTGGGTAAAGCAGCCTTTCAGGATTCACCTTCAAGAAAATCAAGGCCAGCACAGTGATGCAGCTGGTAGAGCTGCTGCCTTGCAGTTCTCCCTATGACCACATGGATTTACTCAGGTGCTCCAGTTTCCCCTCACATCGAAAGTCATACAGATTGATAGGCTTATTAGCCACAGTAGGTGAGTGGTAAAATCTGTGGAGAATGTGGGGAAAATAAAATGGGATTAATGCAGGGCTAATGTAAATAGGAGTTTGTCAGCACAAAGCTGTTCCCATGCTGTATGAATCTATGACTCCATAAAGTTAAATCTTATTACTTCAAATTCTAGCGAATTTTAGTCTGATCTCTTCAACCTCTGTTCATCTGAGAGTTCCCTCATCCTAGATATCAATCTAGTTATCTCTGGCCTCCAACGTAATTTTTCTCAGCCCCCACCATTCATTCCAAAGTTTGTCCATTGTTTCCAGCAGGAGTATTAACTTACCTTTATAATTTTCATGTTTGCTGATGTTCATAGAATCTTAGCCATTTACAGCACAAAGGAAGCCACTAACAGTAACTATCTTGGGAGATGGAGAGAAGAAGGTGATCCATGACCAATTGGCATCCAGGTGTCTGTGAGAAAGTACAGTTCTGGAGGTGGGTTCATTACAATATGGTGACTGTACCCCCATGGATATGTGACCGGCTGGATTTGGCCGAATGGACGTATTGTATAAAATCTTACATAATGTTTTTGAAGTTTTTCTTTAAGTGAAGGCTCACAGTTGTTGAATCTGAGAATCACAGAAAGGTTACAGCACACAAGGAAGCCCTTTAGCTCATTGAGTCTGCACTGCCTTTCTTCCAGATCAACTCACTTGTTCCACCCCCAGGCCCTTCTCTGTAATGTTGCAAAATTTTCCTCACCTGAAATGTACCCAATTCCTTCTTGAATGTCAAAGTGGAACCAACCTCCACCACATCTGCAGGCAGCATATTTCAGATTTCTACCACACATTGTGTAGAAATTAAGTTTATTTTTCCCCCATGTTAATCTTAATTCTCTTTGTTTTTGTTTTTTTACTTTGTCCTCTTGTCCCTAGTCCCTCCACTAACAGGAATAGCCTCCACTATCCCCAATGTCCAGACCCCACATCATTTGATATACTTCTATCAAATCTCCCCTCAGCCTATTGTTCTCTAAAAAAATTAGTCCCAGTCCCTCTGATCCAATGTTGTATCTGTAGTCCCTTGTCCCAGCAACTAATCTCATAAGTTTTTTCTGCACCCAATTAGAAAAATTGGAGGTTATGTGGGAGGGAAGGGTTAGATAGATCTTAGAGCAGGATAAAATGTTGGCACAACATTGTGGGCTGAAGGGCCTGTACTGTGCTGTAGTGTTTAATGCCTGCATATCCTTAAAATAACTTGGTGACCAGAATTGGACTCAATATTCTGGTTGAGGCCAAGTCAGTGTTTTAAAAAGGTTCAGTATGACCTCTCTACTTTTATACTCTATGCCACCTTTGATGAAGCCCAGAATTATATCTGCCTTACTAACTGCTTTCTCAACCTTACAACCTTTTCTGTACAATAATAGTATATATTAGTTTGAGAATGAGAGGTGACTTGATAGCGGTGTACAAGATGATAAGAGGCATAGATCGAGTGGACAAGTCAGAAACTTTTTCCCAGTGCGACAATGGCTAACAGGAGGGGACAAAATTTTAAGGTGATTGGAGGAAGATATAAGGGGGATGTCAGGGGTAAGTTTTTTACACAGATAGTGATGGGTGCGTGGAACACACTGCCTGCAGAGTTTGTGGCTGCAGATACATTAGGGACATATAAAAGACTCTTAGATAGACATATGAATGATAGAAAAATAGGGGGCTATGTGGGAGGGAAGGGTTAGATAGATCTTAGAGCAGGATAAAATGTCAGCACAACATTGTGGGCCGAAGGGCCTGTACTGTGCTGCAGTGTTCTATGTTCTATGTTCTTTAACCTGCTGGGCCACTCTTAATGAATTGTGTACCCATATGCTAGGCCCCTCTGCTCCTGCACCCCTTTAGAACATATTGCCTCTCCTCATTCTTCCTACCAAAATGCATCTGCTCAATTTTCTCCACATTAGATTAGTGATGCTGCTGCCCAACCTACCAGCCTGTTTACATCTTGTTGCAATTTATCACTGTCCTCCTTGCAGTTCACAATGCTGCTGAATTTTGCATCATTAGTAAACTTAGAAAGTGTGTCTTACAGCACAGGTCTATATCATTAATGTAGATAAAAAGAAACAATGGCACCAACACTGATCCTTGAGGAAATTCACCATGACCCTCTGTTGCCTGTTACTTAGCCAACTTAGAATCCATGTCATAGAGTTATCGAGTTATACAGCACTGAACAGTCCCTTCAGCCCAACTCATCCATGCTGACCATGATGTCTATCTGACCTAGTTCCATTTGCCTGTGTTTGGCCCATATCCCTTGAGGTCTTTTCTATCCATGTACCTGTCCAAATGTCTTTTAAATATTGTAATTGTACCCATCAGAGATCCTGTTAGCAATATCCATGCTATCAATGTTCCGATATGCCATGTGCTTCAACTTTGAAAGACATGTACAGCACCTTGAATGCATTGTCCTCATTAATTCTATGTTATCTCCTTAAAATTTTCTATCACATTGGTGAATTGTGATTTGCCCTAAACAAGTACATGCTAGCTTGCCTTAACTAATTCATTTCCCTCCAAGTAATTATTAATCTTATTTTGGATCACTGATACATAAAGCTTTCCCACCACTCTGGTCTGTAGCTGTGAAGCTTAACATTTTTCCCTTTTTTGAACATCAATGTAACAGTTGTTATATTTCTGTGCCCTAATACCACTGCTGTATCCAAAGAGCATTGAACGATTATGGTCAGTGCCCCCACAATTTCCCTCAAATTTCTAGGATGCACCCCATATGGTCCTTGTGATTTACCTACTTTAAGTTTAGCCAACTTTTCTAACATCTCTATGCTATTTTTTTAAGATATCTAGTGTCTCAACTACCACTTCCTTCACTTAGCAAGGACCTGATGAAGGTAGAAGCAAAGTCTTCATATGCTAAGTCTTAATGCTGCCCTCAACATCCATGTGCAAATTCCCTTTTTAGTCCATAAGAGGACCTATTCTTCCTTGTACTATCCTTTTATTATTTATTATACTATCATAACACTTCTGCACTCTTATTTATGTTGGGGGATTAAGTTTTCTCATACAGTTTTTTTTGTCTCTCTTCTTCCCACAGAGAGTAATAAATCTCTGGAATTCTCTGCCCCAGAGAGTTATGGAAGTGACTCATTAGAAGTATTTAAAGTGGAGAGAGATCATTTTGTTTGAAATATCAGGAACTGAAGACTATAAAGGAGGAGTTGGGTGCCTAGGGTAGATCAACCATGATCATATTGAATGGCAGGGAAAGTTTAAGAGGCCAGGTGGCCTACTCCTGCTCCTATTTTCTTGTTATCTCTAATTCTTAATAAGCTTGGTTCTTGCTGATATTTACAACACTCCAGATAAGCAGTCTTTTTTTGCTTTATCTGCCTGTGCATCTTAATGTCATCCAGAATGTGGATTTGTTCATCCTTTGGTCCTCCTGGGAACATAATTCAACTGTACCTGAACTTTCTCTTCCTTAAAGACAGCCCATTATTCTACTATTATTAATGAGTTAATTTGCAACCTTGTTAACTTAATTGCACACATGAAGTGCAATTACATGGCAATTTCATCATTTAGATGCAAAGAGTTCACAGGGATCTTGTCAGAGATTGTGCAGCAAGTATTTTGATTAGTTTCAAGATAATAAATAAAAGTTGGGTTCAATTGCCCTTTGTAGCAGTGATCAATGCTGCATCAGTGGGCAAGCACATTTTGGGTGAGTTTATTAACATTCACACTAAATGACTTTCTATTGAAAACATACAGACCAGATACTCTTTGACATTAAGTGCTACCAGGATGAACCTTCAGCATTGACAGGGCGAGTCACACACACACACACACACACACACACACCATTGTTGATTAAATTCTCTTGGCTGTTGCTATATTACCACTTTTGTTTCATGCTTTTGATGATTGTCTCATTTTGGAGGAGTTTACAGGGGTATGCAGCAAATGCCAAAGAACGTCCACCTGACCTAAAACTCTGATGGAAGCAAGGCTGGTGTTTGACCAGCAGCATTTGCTGTCATGAAAATTTAAAAAGAAAAGATGTTATATGATGGTGACAAGATGATCATGAGTCCAGTTAAAACTAGCTTCATCAGGAAAAATATTCCTGCACTGTCCTACACAAAACAGTATAATATTTTTATACATTATGTGCTTGAAGTTTACCTAAACCCCAGTTGCTAAATGTCATTTGGTGCTTTGTGCACAAGTAATGCACTTGTGCAAATTTGTTTTAGATCCTCCATGTATTTGTAATCGTACAAGCACACACAATGACTCAAACTGCATGCAATTGTCGGTTAGATGGCTTGCATGGTATTGGTTTATTATTATCACATGTACTGAGATACAGTAAAAAGATTTTGTTTGCATGCCATCCAGCCAGGTTATGTCAATACATAAGTACATCAAGGTAGTAAAACAGAAAACGGAATACAGAATATGATGTTGCAGCTACAGAGTAAGTTCAGTGCAGGTGAACAAATAAAGTGCAAGGGCCATGGTGAGGTAGATTGGGAGATCAAGAGTTCATCTTCAGTATATGAGAGGTCCATTCAAGGGTCTCAGAACAGCGGGATAGAAGCTGTACATGAGTCTGGTGGTACATGCTTTCAAGCTTTTGTATTTTCTGCCTGACAGGAGAGGGGAGAAGAGAAAATGACATTCAAGACACATGAACTATATGGGCCACTGACATAGGGGCATCATCAACTGAAGAGTTAAAATGTAGCACCTACCAGTATACACAGTTTACTTTGATCTTACCAAACTTAGTCAATTGGAAAGGAAAATGGAACATCTTTCTGTGGCTTATGTCTAGGCATGTTGCAGCCTTCCAGGCTCAATATCAAATTCTCCAAGTTTAGGTAACTCAGTCATTCTTCCTGTCTGTAGTAGAACTGGTCATTTCTGCCTGTCATCATTTTGGCTCAGTTTTTCTCTTTCTGTTTGTATCATCTGGTCTGCTGGGCATATCCCACAGCCAGCTCTTGGCAACACATATCACAAAGAGGCATAATAGGATTCTCACAGATGGGGTTCTTTAAGTCATTTGGTACTACACTATCAGAGATATTCCCCTTGTCCTACCCATTCCTATACCATCTTCTTTACTTGTGAAAACTAATTTTCTTCTCCAGGTCTGATGAAGAGTCTAAGACCCAAAACATTGCCCGTTTCTCTTTCCACAGATGCTGCCTTACCTGTTGGGTATTTCCAGCATTTTCTGGTTTTATTTCAAATTTCCAGGACCTGCAGACTTTTTATTTCTACCTCCATTTTACCACTGCTACATAATGGCTTGCAAGGTGTTATCTTAAGCAATAAATCACAAACGACCCAATCTCAGAACAGGTCGGTGTCATGTAGGGCTGCATTATCAACCTGCCACTTTTCACATACTTCCTCATTGCAACACTTACTTTACCTCCAACAAGCTTCCTGTGCACGTGGAGTTGGTCTATAGAACCGATGGGAAACTTTTCAACCTGTGTTGCCTCCATTCCAGAACCAGGGTCATTTCAACTTCAGTCATTGAACTGCAGTATGTAGACAATTTTTGTGTATGTGCACGTTTGGAGGGACAAGTCATTGTTGACTCTTTCATAGAAGCATCCAAGAAAATGAATTTTACATTAAACAAAGGTCTTCTGTCAACCTGCCCCCTCTATACAACACCACTGTCCAACGGTAAAGACCCACAACAAGAAACGAAGACCACAAAGTACATCTTGTATCTTGGGAACCTTCTCTTAGTAAAGCCAGACATCAATTATAAAATTCACCTCTGCCTCAGCATGCTAATGCAATCTTTGTTCACCTGACAACAAAGTTCTCAAACCTGGCACAAAACACAAGATCTAAGGATTAGTGATTCCTGACTTCCTGTACACTTCTGTGACATGGACTAAAGTAGGCACCTCAAAACACTGTTATCACTAATGCTGTCTCTCCAAAATTCTCCAAGTCCACTGACTGGATATATGAACCAATATCAGGTCCTCCTCCATGTCAATATCCCCAGCAGCAAGTCCTTAATTACACTTGTCCCGATTTTAATTCCCACTCCTGCCTGCTGCAAAGTCACACAGTGCCACAGTTTAATTCTGTTAAAATGCGTTTATTAGCAGTATACAGCGGGAGAATTCTCCTCAGACTCTCATGTAGAGTCTTTATCAGAGGTCTCCACAATACAGAGGGCCAGGCATTAATTTATACAGTCCTTATCACACACTTAAACAATGTGGCTACACCAATTTCAATTGGGAAGCCTAAGGTTCAAAGGCAACCATACAAACCTCACACTCATTGTTTTAAGGCAAACCTCACACTTATTGTTTTAAGACAAACCTCATACATTGTTTTAAGACAAACCACCTGGTCTTGAGTCAGATGCTTGTGTGCATAGTAATTTTTCATTAGTTATATGTATTATATGTATGGTCACAATTTCTTAACCCTTTACTTCCTCACACTGTGGGCAGATCACGTTGTTTATACACCTGACATCAGACTCCTGAGAGATACTCTGTTCTGAGCTCTATCTCAAGAACAGATTACCAGGTGGACAAAAGAAAAGGTCAAGGATGTGCTCAAATACTCTTTGAAACCTATCAAGATCCCATTGACTCCTAGTAATCAGACCCATGACTAGTCAAAGTTGAACACTGAAAATCTTGAGTTCACGTGTTGTGAGCTCACACAAGCCTAACAGAAGGGGCCCATGCTCTCTCAAACTACTCACTCATCCACACCGTCAAAAGCTTCTGTCTCACTTGTGGCAGAGTCTGTGAGTTTTGCATTACCCCCATCAGCCACTTTGGAACCCAGAGAACTAGAGTGGAAAGAGAAAAGAAAGTGAAAGACTTTTAAACAGGGGGAGAGAAAGATAATCCGGATTGGTTCTGCCTTCAACTGAGAAGACTGATGAGAAGTCTAATAGAAATCTCAAAGGGCTTTGATAAACAAGGAGAGACCTTTCATTTCAACTGTAGCAAGTTCAGTAGCCTGGGAATAGAGATTTAAAGCAATTGGTTAATAAATACGGAAGACATATGCAGATTCTTTACATTGTTATAGTATGAAAAATTGGGGGTTGAAGGAAGTTTAATAATTGCTTCAAAAATTATTTAAATGGAAAGGAAAAAAAATGTTTGTGTAAAGTCAAGGCTTAACAAAATACGCTATCATTGAAGTAGCATTCAAACCCATGAAAATACATTACACAGATAAATCTCTTCTGGTCTGTTCTATTCCATTTAATTTCATCCTCCTTGACCCAGAATGTAATAACTCACTGGTTGGTAGATCATTTGGGGGTCAACATTTTCTGTGTATATTCAATACTAAGCATTATGTTCTTAAATTTAATAATGGTCTTTTATTTCCAGCTAGAAATCTCTCATTTCTCTGAAGGCACCAACAGCAACAACCTGCACCTGCGCTTTCATCAATATGCACATTAAATAAAATTATTTATTGATCAGGACCAGATATGCTCAATGATTTACAGTTGCAAAGTTGTGGTTCCATAGCTCCCAGATGTGCAATTCAGTTTATTTCATGTTAAGACAAGATCCAGCAGAGAAAAATATGCTATCTTTTTTTTTGCTAATATAATTAACTAAATACTGAAGTTGTTCTGTATTCACAAGCAAACCAGATATATTTCATTATGGGCTGTTTAATTTTAATGGGTGTCAAAGGATTGTTTTTGAAGATTTGATCACCATATATATTCAGCCAGGAATATTTACTCTGCTCAAATATTTAAATTGACAGGTTTTTCATTCTCCAGTTGATATCTCTTTGGATTCCAGTGAAGTGATTCTGTTAAGCTGCTCCATTTCATGGTAGATGAAAGGTTCCCTTTAAAGAATAGGAACAAAAGTTCCAGTTGTGGCGACTCACCGTCTAGTCGGGCGAACCGGCTCGGCAGTCGGGTCGCGCGGCGTCGGAGCGACGAGGCCCAAGATGGCGGCGGGCCTCGTCTTTCCGAGCGACGGGGAGAACCCGCGCGCGGGAAAGTCCTGATGACGTAGGACTTACGTCATTGCCGGTTTTTTTGGGCGGGAGTTTTTCTCCCTTAAAGGACCCGCACAAGGCGGGAAAATAAACCAGTTCTGTTTGGCAATCCTCCGAGTAGAGTCTTGTTTTATTCCGCGGTAGCAACCGCTACATTGGTGACCCCGACGGTCCAAACGGCTTTTGGACCCGCGAAATGGACGACAGCGCAGCAGCCAACGCAGTGGCCCTCAAGCTGCCCACCTTTTGGACCCTTCGGCCCAGCGTCTGGTTTGACCAGGCTGAAGCGCAATTCCACCTTCGGCAGATCACCTCCGACTCCACGAAGTACTACCATGTGGTTAGCTCTCTGGACCAGGAGACAGCCGCCCAGGTTGGAGACTTCATCCAGTCGCCTCCGGAGGAAGATAAGTACCCGGCTTTCAAAGACCTTTTGATCCGGACCTTTGGCCTCTCCCGTCGTGAGCGCGCCGCCCGCCTGCTTCATCTGGATGGCCTGGGGGACAGATCCCCATCCGCCCTAATGAATGAGATGCTGGCATTGGCCGAGGGACACAAGCCATGCCTGATGTTCGAACAGGCCTTCCTCGAACAGCTCCCCGATGACATCCACTTGTTGTTAGCTGACGCCGACTTCAGCAACCCCCGTGAGGTGGCCGCCCGGGCAGATGTCCTGTGGAGGGCCAAGCGCGAGAGCGGTTCGTCCGTCAGTCAAATCACCAGGCCGCGAGCCCAACGCCTGCCTCGCCCGGCCCCAGCAACCGAGCAGCCACGCCCCAGGAACGCAGACGACGACACGGGTGACCAGCTGTGCTTCTACCATCAGAGGTGGGGTGCGGAGGCCCGTCGATGCCGCCCACCCTGCAAGTTTCAGGGAAATGCCAGGGCCAGCCGCCACTGATGGCTACGGCGGCTGGCCGCCGACAGAGCCTCCTCTTCGTTCAGGACAAGAAATCTGGACGGCGTTTCCTCGTTGATACTGGAGCGGAGGTCAGTATTTTGCCCCCGACAGGCCGCGACACTCGTGACAGGCCACCAGGTCCTCTACTCAATGCCGCCAACGGTACAACGATACGGTCTTTCGGCACCCGTACGCTTCAATTACACTTTGGCGGCAGCCGTTTTACCTGGACCTTTACCCTTGCCACCGTCGCCCGACCACTCCTAGGCGCCGATTTCCTTCGGGCCCACAACCTGTTAGTCGACCTGCGAAGGAAGCGGTTAGTCCACTCTAGCACTCTCCGGACCTATCCCCTGGGAGAAATCAGCCCACCAGCCCCGCGCCTGGACTCCATTACCCTTTCTGGCGACGATTTCGCCAAGCTCCTAGCCGAATTCCCATCGATTTTGGCACCTTCGTTTACAAATTCTCGGCCCACACATGGGGTACGACACCACATCATTACCACAGGGCCACCCCTTCATGCCCGAGCACGACGATTACCTCCAGACAAGCTCCGCCTGGCAAAGGAAGAGTTCCATCACATGGAGGAGCTGGGGATTGTTCGCAGGTCAGACAGCCCCTGGGCCTCCCCCCTGCACATGGTCCCCAAAGCCACCGGAGGGTGGAGGCCCTGCGGCGACTACCGCAGGCTGAATGACGCCACCACCCCGGACCGCTATCCCATCCCTCACATCCAGGACTTCGCAGCGAACTTACACGGGGCCCGCATCTTTTCCAAAGTGGACCTCGTTAGGGGATACCACCAAATCCCGGTCCATCCGGATGACGTCCCCAAAACTGCGATTATCACCCCATTCGGCCTGTTCGAATTCCTTCGGATGCCGTTCGGCCTTAAGAACGCCGCGCAGACCTTCCAGCGGCTGATGGACGCGGTAGGCCGAGACCTGGACTTCGTGTTCATTTACTTGGACGACATACTGATCGCCAGCCGTAACCGCCAGGAACACCTTTCCCACCTCCGCCAGCTGTATTCCCGCCTCCGCGATTTCGGCCTCACGATTAACCCGTCCAAGTGCCAATTCAGACTTGACTCTATCAATTTCCTCGGCCACAAAATCACCAGCGACGGGGCAACACCCCTACCCGCCAAGGTGGATGCTATCCGCCGTTTTGCCCGCCCCGACACAGTCAAAGGCCTACAGGAATTCCTTGGGATGGTCAACTTTTACCATCGTTTCATCCCTGCAGCAGCCCGTATCATGCGCCCTCTGTTCTCGCTGCTGGCTGGTAAGGGCAAGGACATCACCTGGACTGACGAGGCTGCGGCTGCTTTCGTTAAGGCCAAAGACGCCCTGGCAGACGCCACGATGCTGGTACACCCTAGGACTGACGTCCCGACTGCCCTCACGGTAGAAGCGTCCAACACCGCGGTGGGTGGGGTACTGGAACAGCTGCTCGAAGGCCGCTGGCAACCCTTGGCATTTTTCAGCAAACACCTTAGACCGCCCGAACTGAAGTACAGCGCTTTTGATCGGGAACTTCTAGCGCTGTATCTGGCGGTCCGGCATTTCCGATACTTTCTAGAAGGCAGGCCTTTCACCGCTTTCACCGATCATAAGCCTCTGTCCTTCGCCTTCTCCAAAGTCTCCGATCCCTGGTCAGCTCGTCAGCAGAGACATTTATCCTACATTTCCGAGTTCACAACTGACATCCAACATGTCTCCGGAAAGGATAATGTCGTTGCTGATGCACTTTCCAGACCAACCATCCACAACCTATCCTTGGGTGTCGACTACACGGCCCTGGCTGACGCACAGCAAGCCGACGACGAACTGCCCAGCTACAGAACCACAGTCTCGGGTCTGCAGCTCCGAGATTTCTTGGTTGGTCCAGGTCAGCGGACCCTACTTTGCGACGTTGCGACTGGTCAGCCCCTCCCTATTGTCCCTGCAGCCTGGCGGAGACGCGTTTTTGACTCGGTACATGGGTTGGCGCACCCGTCCATCAGATCTACTGTCCGACTGGTCGCCAGCAAGTTTGTCTGGCATGGCCTGCGCAAACAGGTCAGTGAGTGGGCCAGGACTTGTCTGCACTGCCAGACGTCAAAAATCCAGCGACACACCAAGGTCCCACCACAGCAGTTCGAGCCTACCCGTAGGAGGTTCGACCACATACACGTCGACCTCGTGGGCCCTCTGCCGGTTTCAAGAGGAGCCCGGTACCTCCTTACCATCGTGGACCGGTTCACGAGGTGGCCTGAGGCAACCCCCCTGACCGACATCTCAACTGATTCCTGCGCCCGAGCGCTGCTCACAACTTGGGTCTCACGTTTTGGCGTTCCGGCCCACATCACTTCAGACAGAGGCACCCAATTCACTTCCAGTCTCTGGGCTGCATTAGCGAACCTGCTAGGGACGCAGCTGCACACCACCACGGCCTACCATCCTCAATCAAACGGGCTGGTGGAACGTTTTCACCGCCATCTAAAATCGGCCTTGATGGCCCGCCTGAAGGGTCCTAACTGGGTTGACGAGCTGCCTTGGGTCCTGCTCGGCATACGCACTGCCCCCAAAGAAGACCTCCGCACTTCGTCAGCTGAGCTTGTATACGGGGCGCCACTAGTTGTCCCCGGGGATTTCATACCTGCCCTTCAGGACCAAGGGGAACAACCCCCAGCAGTTCTACAAAGACTGCGCGAGAGGCTCGGCGCCTTGGCCCCGATTCCCACCTCATGGCACGGTCAAGCCCCATCCTGCCAGCCCAAGGAACTACGGGACTGTAAGTTTGTTTTCGTTCGCAGGGGCACACCTCGGGCGCCATTGCAACGACCATATGAGGGACCGTTCCGAGTCATACGGAATAACGGATCCACTTTTATTTTGGACATTGAAGGCAGGGAACAGGTTTTCACGGCGGACCGCCTCAAACCGGCCCATTTAGATCTGCAACAGCCTGTCGAGGTTGCCACGCCACGACGCAGAGGCCGCCCCCCTAAGCGGCAGCTGGCACAGCCCACGGACCTTGGGGACTGTCTCGCCGGTTCTGGGGGGGGTTGTGTGGCGACTCACCGTCTAGTCGGGCGAACCGGCTCGGCAGTCGGGTCGCGCGGCGTCGGAGCGACGAGGCCCAAGATGGCGGCGGGCCTCGTCTTTCCGAGCGACGTGGAGAACCCGCGCGCGGGAAAGTCCTGATGACGTAGGACTTACGTCATTGCCGGTTTTTTTGGGCGGGAGTTTTTCTCCCTTAAAGGGCCCGCACAAGGCGGGAAAATAAACCAGTTCTGTTTGGCAATCCTCCGAGTAGAGTCTTGTTTTATTCCGCGGTAGCAACCGCTACACAGTCATGTATTTTATATCATGTGCCAGAAATTTTTTAAAAAAGAGTTAGGAACACCCACCCGTCTCCTGTATGGTTCATGGACAGCTCAGAACTGTTAAATTCATTGGCCTGGACTTACTGGCCTTATTGCCACCCAAATCAGAAGAATGTAAGATTAAACTGTATCCCAGAGGCTTCAGTGTGAAATCTAGGGTGATACAGTGAGGCAGCTCACACAGTTTCTGCCTCACAGTTCCAGTGACCAAGGGTTCAACCTAAGCTCTGTGGCCCTGTGTGGAGTTTCAGTATTTGCTCTGTAACCAGATGGGTTTGGTCCAGGTGCTCCAGTTTCCTCCTAGATGCCAAAGAAGTACAGATTAGTAGGCTAATGAGCCACTGCAAATTTTATCTACTTTGTAGGTGAGTGGTAGAATATGGGGGAGTTGGGAATGTGGGGAGAATGGGCAACAGGGACAATTAGTGGAGAATGGGATAGCTCTGAGAGCTGGCATTGATTCAATGGGCCAAATGGCCTCCTTCCCTATCATCTGGAAGTATGGAAATCTAGACAGGATACGCTGTGGCATACTGAGAGAGTGCTGGGTATTTGATGAGTAATTAAGAGGAGGTGTAATCAAAGTGAGCCTAAAACAAAATAAAATCCGTGCCATTATTTGAAGAAGTACAAGGGAATGTATTTGGTGTCCTGGCCAATATGTACCTCTCAACCAACATCATCAAAAAGTGATGACTTGGTTATCTGTTTGGGATGCTCTGTGGGATCTTGCTGTGTGGAAACTGGCATCTAAGCTTCCCATGATGACCACACAACATGAGTACTCCAACAGCTGCAAGGAAGTTCTTGGATTGTAAAAGATGCAATTTAAATGCAAGCATTTTTTTTCTCTGGATTTATGCACTGGGTAAGGAGGGGTAAATTTGCTGAAAAGGAAAGGAGTTAAAATTGCTTGGGAAAGCAGAATGAGTTTGCTTGCTCAACAGATTGCAGAAGTTGCTGGGATATGGACATCTCTAATATAAGAGATGGCACTGACCCTGCACAGTGTGAACAGAGTAGCAGTGTAAGACTTGCACCTGTTCTGATATCCTGTACCAGATGGGGGGTTCAAATTCAGTTAATTAAATAGTCTGTTTTTTAAAATAAAAATGATCTAGTGACATAATTGCTCAGTCATGTAATTTAGGGGAAGAAATCTGGTCTGGCTTGTCTGTGAATGCAGATCCACAACAATGTTGACTGCTAACTCCCAGCAGAAATAGCCGAGCAGTTGTATCAAAAAAATGTTATGGTTAAAATAATGGGCACTGACTGGATTACCCAGCATCGACCCAGATGTTGGATCTTGATGCAGCAAAATTGACCTCATATGGGTAAGGCAGGTATCTAAACTTGGAGATCTGTCCTGCAGGCAAGTATAGCAACGGCTTCACGTAATCCTACTCACAGAATTAGATCTTACAGGCAATATGAAAGATTCGTGAATCACAATCCTTGGGTACATCGAATTCAATCAGTGGACAAAAGGGAGATACTGTAGTCTTCAAGCAAGAAAGAGCAATACTGGTGATCTTTGATGTTGACTCCAGACCTCCATGCCATTTCAGGTGAAACATGGGCAAGGAAACCTCCTTCTGATTACCACTGACACTTCAAGTTCCTCAAGTTCAAGTTTATTGTCAGGGACATATGTACCCAGAGTATAAATGCCATGAAAATTAGCTTTTTGCAGAAGCAGCGCAACAAAACATTATAACATGACAAACATAAATTACATAAACTTAAAGTAACATAAATTATACATAACTTACACAGTAAAACAAATAAACAAGAGAAAAGAATGTAGTCCGAGGTGATATTAGGGTTTTTCAAGTTGGTCCAACAACCCGATGGCAGTGGGGAAGAAGCTGTTGTTGAACCCTGAGATGTAGGTCCTCAGGTTCCTGTAGCTCTGTCCTGATGGCAGCAATGAGAAGAGGGCATGGTCCGGATGGTGGGGGCCCTTAATAATGGATGTCACCTGCGTGAGACATTGCATCTTGTAGATGTCCTTGATGGTGGGGAGAGCTGGATCTGTGATGGAACTGGCTGAGACCACTACTCTCTGTAGACTCTTTTCCCTCAGCTGATGAATAAGGTCTCCTCCAAGGTGAACTACACTTGGAAGAAGTACTAAAAGAAGTAAGGGCAGAGAATGCATTCTTGGTGATGACATCATACCTATCACCAAGAGTGGCTTGGTAGCTTCATGACAGACCTCACATATCATGAAGTTCATAGTTGCCAGACTGAATCTGTGGCAAATAATGAGCAAACAAATGAGATGGATGAAGTGGCGTGACCTTCATTCTACCTGTTGAAAGTGCAGCTGTCTGTGACGGCATGGATGGCAGTGAGTGACCAGTGCAAAGTCCTTTTGGACCTAAAGTTAAATCTTCACTCTGAAATGGTACATGGCACAACACAGGCCCGTTGTCTGTGGAGTTAAAAAGTATGTTGTAGGATAAAGAGAATCTCTACCCATCACACAAGTGGACTTGCTTTGTGTAACTGGACTAATAAAAAGCTCAGAAACAAGCAGTCCATTGGAATGTGCACTTGGGGATGATCCTAGGAGCCCTGCAGAATTACACCAGTCTATGTGTTATTGCATTAAGAGATAACAGAATTTATCCAGTCCAGATGAAGGGTCTCAAGCTGAAACGTTGGTTGTCCATTTCTCTCCTTTGATGCTGCTTGACCTGCTGAGTTCCTCCAGCACTTTGTGTGTTGTTCCAGATTCCAGAATCTGCAGTCTCTTGTGTCTTGACAAAATTTATTCTGGGCTTGTATTCATGGATACCAAGGAGCCTGACATAAAACAAAGCTCATTGACAGGGGGAACATAGATGAATGCACTTAGGAACAACACATTGGGAGACAATAATGGATATTCATTTTCTCAAGTAAATCTAGGTATTCGGGAGAGCTACTTACAGAGAACGAGATAAGAGAGATTATAAGGACTCTGGAGAAATGTGGTAATTGGAGATAACAAGTCCACTCCTGGTACCATCGCCATGATAATAAGGTCTTAACTGAACAAAAAAAAGGCTTTAGACATGAGACTACAGGACCCTGAGCAGAAGCAAGGGTCCATAAGACACATGATGATGAAGCAGGGACTGTGATGTCAGAAGCAACTGATTCGGGTTTTGGGGTGGTCAAGAACTGATAACTGAATGTCTTTACATTGGCAAAGATGCTATACTTCATCTCTAAATCTTGTATAGAACTGCCAAGCTTGATATAATCAGAGTGAGTGTGTGGAGTGTCCCCATGAGGTGAAAGGATCTCCCCTCTCTCCTGCAGCAGGTGACAAAATACTTCTTTGTTCAACCATGGTACAAAGTCGTATAAGTTATTATTTGCTCCACAACATACTGAGAGTATGCTCTATCATGCATAGTTTAGACGCAAGGGGATGGAGAAGCAGTGATTTTGGCATAGTGACATAAGTTTGATTTTAAGTTTTGCTTCTTCATGCTTCATTTAAGTCCACAAGACATTATACAACATAAGAGATGCATTAGAAATGCAGGTTGTTGGTGATTTCAATACAGTGTGCATAAGAGGAAAATAAAAGGCGTGAAGAAGTGGGAAGTTAGGTCAGCGAGGCCATGACAAAACATTATGAAGGAAAGAGAAGTGGAAGCTGGAGATGGAACTACGAATAGCCATCAGATGACAATTGTTCCACACATCCACATGACTAGTAAAGGTTGACCCTAGATATGTTGAACATCAGCAGCAAATTAAGCATTCAGAGGAGGAAATAGCCACCAAAGAGCTAAAATTGACACTGAAAATTGTATGTTTCCATCGTTTTAAACAAAGAAAGAATTTGCATTAATAAACCATGTTGCATATCGGGAGTGCTTTTGAGACAGTCACCATTTGTGAAGTGCAGTCATTGTCGTAATGCTGAAAATGAGACAGGCAATCTACACATGGAAAGCTGCCAGAGATTGCAGTGTGATAATCACCAGATCATCTGCTTTGCTGATGCTAGTTGAGGGATAAACATTAGCCAGATCTCCTGTGCCTTTTTCAGGGTTATCATCGACCCAGAAATTTTGAAACTTTAAATCAACCTTAAAAAAAAATCCTAAAATGGACAAGTGGGAGACAGTTTAATGATTGTTTTGACCACAGAAGCACTGAGGTGGAAGAAAGTTGCCAGTCTCAGCCCTCTAGAGAGTACTAATGTAGATATGTATTTTTAAAATAATAGAGATAAGATATTTAGGCAAGATTTCATCAATCAATTTAATTCCCTTGTTTAGAAAAACAGGCTAATTTATTCAATTGTAGGTGTTGAGTATTTCTTCATAGAAAAAGAATATGCTCCACCGAGCAATAGTAAAGGGCGGCACAGTGACACAAAGATTAGAGGCTGCTGCTTCACTGCTCAGTAACTGGGGTTCAATCCTGACCTCCGGTGCTGACTTTGTAAAGATTACATGTTCTCTCTGTGACAGTCCGGTAGACACGGCAGGCACGGTAGTGGAGCGGTGCTTACCGAAGCATGGTTTACACCTGCTAAACCTGACTGCATCATGCAACCTGAGGGCTTCTTAATTCACCGGATGGCTTCCTTGGGCAAAGTTAAAGGTGGAGGTGTCTGCTTCCTAATCAACTCCTCGTGGTGCTCGAATGTGACAGTCCCGGTGAGCTCCTGCTCACCCAGCCTGGAATATCTAATGGTGAAGTGTCAACCATACTACCTGCCATGGAAGTTCACGTCAGCTATCTTGATGGCAGTCTACATCCCATCCCAGATGGATATGAAGCCTGCACTCAATGAACTCTGTGGTCAACTACCTTGACACAGGATACCCTGAGGTCCTCTTCATTATTGCAGGTGACTTCAACCAGGCCAACCTCAAAACTGTGTTACCAAAGTACTACCAGCACATCTCCTGTCCCACCAGGGGCCCGAACACCCTTGACCGGTGCTATACAACCATCAAAGATGCCTTCCAAGTTACCCTCACTTTGGTAAATTAGACTACCAGGCCGTGCTCCTTCTCCCTGCATACAAATAGAAGTTAAAATGTGAGGATCCAGTACAGAAAGTTGCACAGTGCTGGTCTGAGGAAATAGATAAGCTTCTAAGTGATTGGGTTGGTAGACTGGTCCATGTTCAAAGACTGAGCTGCCAGCCTAAATGAGTCTGTCACCACCATCAAGGACTTTGTCAGCAAGTGTGTTGAGGACTGTGTACCAAAGAGGACAATCTGGGTGTTCCCAAACCAGAAACAATGGATGAACTGGGAGATCCACTCCCTACTGAAGTTCAGGACTGCGGCGTTCAAATCAGGTGACCCTGACCGATACGAGAAATTGAGATACGACCTCTGTAAAGCTATCAGGAATGCAAAGAGACAATACCAGTCCCAGACCAGCTGTCAGTTGTGGCAGGGCTGACATGCTATAACGGGCTACAAAACAAAGTCGGGCAACATCGCTGACAATAGTGCATCCCTTCCTGATAAGCTTAACACATTTTGTTCACGTTTTGAACAGAAGGGGATTGGAATGTATCCACCACCCTGACAGCCTCCAATGCACCTGAACCCACAGTCACCACTGCAGAGGAAGATCAGTCTTCCGGAGAGTGAACCTACAGAAAGCATCCGGCTCGGATAGAGTCCCTGGTCACGTCCTTAGACCCTGTGCAGATCAGCTGATGGGGGTATTTGCAGACATTTTTAACCTCTCCCTGCTTCAATCTGAGGTTCCCACCTGCTTTAAGAAGACCATTAACACCCCGGTATCTGAGAAAAACAAGGTAATATGCCTTAATGACCACTGCCCGGTGGCTCTGACATCCCTGGCCTTACACTCATCTCTGGAGAGTCTGGACAGTAAAGACACCAACTTTAAACTTGTTTATTGACTACAGCTCTGCCTGCAATACTATAATTCCAAGCAAACTCACCTCCAAATTCATAGACCTGGGAGTCAACACCTCCCTTTGCAATTGGATCCTTAACTTCCTGACCAACAGACCGCAATCAGTAAGGATAGGCAGCAACACTTCCAGCATGATTATTCTCAACACTGGTGCCCCACAAGGCTGCCTCCTCAGCCACCTACTCTACTCCCTGTACACTCACAATGTGATGGATATTCACTTTCCAGGATCCAAAGAGGCTTGTTGCTAACCTCAGCTTTTTAGCACAGCAGCATGACCTGTCCAAAGGTCAAGAAGTGGTTGCCCATTAAGCTAAAATCCCTTTTGCAAAAACAGCAGAAATTGTCTAAGGCTCAAGATGTCTGTTGTTTGCTAAGTTAAACTTCTAACCAATATTCCTTGCTCAGCCTCTTCACATAACCAAGAGAACAATGGGATCCACGTTTACTTAATTAAACACCTGGCCTGAAAATGTGGTTGAAAAAACATCACATGCCAACGATGTCAACCAAGTGAAGGAACAGTATAAATGCTGGAAAGCAGGCAGGGTAGGGGGAATGACAGAGCAAAGGGGTTACAGAAATACCTAGAATTCATTCCTCAGCCTTTGGTTTTTGCAGTGGATGACTTGTTCATCTGCAAATTGTCGGTATGACTTCTTAGCTTGAAAGAATTGTACTTGTGTTTGAAAATCCTTTGTAAGTTACAAGTCGTTGTTAAGAATTACTTATTAGAATTAAACATGTCTCACTTAAAGTAAAATAAACTATTCTTAAACTGCTTCATTAGCTGGAACTATCCTTCCCTTGGTTGGGAGGAGGAACCCACTGCTCAAAATAGTGATTATTAACAGCTAGATCTTTCCATAGAGACTAAAGTAGTGAAATAAACTAGTCCTTGAAGTGTAGGTTGATACAGTATAATTTCCCTATAATGAGGGTACTCATAGATACTTATGCCGGATGGAACTTAAAGTCTTGACTTAAATTTAGAGCTCTCGGACAGTACACTCAATATCACACAACGACTGAGTGGCCAGATTCTACTCTAACTCCATCTACAAGTTTGCATAGTGGGCCGTATCTCAAATAATGATGAATCGGAGTACAGGAAAGAGATAGAGAGCCTGGTGACATCTTATCATGATAGTAACCTTTCCTAAAAGACAAAATAGCTGGTCATTAACTTCAGGAAGGGGAGTGGTGCACATGCTCTTGTTTAAATCAACAGTGATGAAGTCGAGAAGGTTGAGAGTTTCAAGTTTCTAGGAGCGAACATCACTGATAGCCTGTCCTGGTCACGGCCAAGAAAGCTCACCAGTGCTTCTACTTCCTCAGGATGCTAAAGAAATTTGGCATGTTCCCTTTGACACACACCAATTTTTATCAATGCTCCATAGAAAGCATCCTATCTGGATGCATCATGGCTTGGTATAGCAACTGCTCTGTCTGTGACCACAAGAAACCGCAGAATGTTGTGAACACAGCTCAGCACGTCACAGAAACCAGCCTCCCCTCCATGGACTCTGTCTACACTTCACGCTGTCTTGGTAAAGTAGCCAATGTAAAGAACCCACACGCCCCGGACTTTCTCTCTTCTCCCCCCTCCCATCGGGCAGAAGATACAAAAGCCTGAAAGCATTTACCACCAGGCTCAAGGACAACTTCTATCCCACTGTTATAAGACAATTAAGCTGTTCCCTAGTACAATAAGATGGACTCTTGACCTCAAAATCTACCTCATTACGGCCTTGCACCTTATTGCCTACCTGCACTGCACTTTCTCTGAGACTGTAACACTTCATTCTGCATTCTGTTATTGTTTTACTTTGTACAACCTCAACACACTGATGAAGAGTCATAGAGCACTACAGCACAGAAACAGACCCCTTAGCCCACCTAGTCTGAGCCAGCCTGCTTTTCTGCTGAGTCCCATTTACCTGCACCCAGACCATAGCCCTCCATACCTATTTTATCCATACACCTATCCAAACTTCTCTTAAATGTTACAATTGAACCCACATCCACCACTTCTGCTGGCAGCTCTTTCCACACTTGCACCACCCTCTGAGTGAAGTAGTTCCCCCTCAGTTTTCCCTTAAATATTTCACCTTTCAGCCTAAACCTATGACCTCGAGTTCTAGTCTCACCCAACCTGAGGGGAGAAAGCCTGCATACATTCACCCTATCTATACCCATCATAATTTTGTATACCTCTATAAGATCTCCCCTCATTCTCCTGCGCTTCAGGGAATAAAGTCCTAACCTATTCAACCTATCCCTGTAACTCAGGTCTTCAAGTCCCAGCACATCCATGTAAATTTTCTCTGCTCTCTTTCAAGCTTATTGATACCTTTCCTGTTGGTAGGTGACCAGAACTGTACACAATACTCACAATACACACTAACACAGTTTGGCCTCACCAACGTCTTATACAACTTCAACATAACATCCCAACTCCCGTACTTAGTGTCCTCATTTATGAAGGCCAATGTGTCTAAAGCTCTCTTTATGAACCTGTCTACCTCAGATGCCACTTTCAAGAAACTACGGATCTGTATTCCCAGGTCCCTTTGTTCTACCACACACCTCAGTGCCCTAGAAAAGAGGTGAATCTCTGTGCCTGAGCTGGTGAGCTTCACTTGCAGAGTCGGGAGTTGGAGTGAGATTTGGAGCAGGACCTTTGAAAAGAGGTGAGTCTCTGTACCTGAGCTGGTGAGTTTCACCTTGCAAGAGTCTAAACAAGGCACATTTGCAAATTTTTACCTGCTGATTGGCTTCTCAACAGCAGCAAATAAAGGTAAGGCAAGTATAAGCGGAGCGGCCATTGTATGAGTGGCCAGTGTTAGAGTGGGGAGCTGAGACTTTGGTTCAAGAGGAGTGGCCAGTGTTAGAGTGGGGAGCTGAGGCTTTGGTTCAAGAGGCTTCGGGGAGAAGAGGTGAAGATAAGTCTCTGGTAAGTTTCTTTCTTTCTTCTTTCTTTGGTTTGGTGTTCCCTGTAGTGCAGAGTAGTGAGAATGGCTCCAGGGTCAGTGGTGTGTTCAGCTTGTGAGATGTGGGAGTTCTGGGAGACATCCAGTCTCCCTGATAACTGCATCTGCATGAGGTACATCTAGCTGCAGCTCCTTACAGACCATGTTAGGGAACTGGAGCTGCAGCTGGATGACCTTCGGCTCCTACAGGATACCGAGGAGTACATAGACAGGGGCTACAGGGAGGCAATCACTTTGAAGCTGCAGGAGGCAGTTAGGTGGGTGACTGTCAGGAGAAGGATGGAGAATAGGCAGATAGTGCAGAGTACCCCTGTGGCTGTTCCCCTCAATAACAGGCATACCACTTTAGATACTGTTTGGGGGGACGGCCTACCAGAGGAAAGCTGCAGTTACCGGATCTCTGGCATTGAGCTTGGTCGTGTGGTGCAGAAGGGAAGGGGGGAGAAGAGGAGAGTGGTAGTGATAGGGGATTCCATATTAAGGGGGGCAGACAGGAAATTCTGTGGACGTGAAAGAGACTCCCAGATGGTATGTTGCCTCCCTGGTGCCAGGGTCAGGGATGTCTCGGATCGGGTCCACGGCATTCTGAAGGGGGAGGGTGAACAGCCAGAGGTCGTGGTACATATTAGTACCAATGACATAGGTAGGAAAAGAGATGAGGTCCTGAAGAGGGAATATAGGGACCTAGGCAGGAAGCTGAAAAGCAGGACCTCAAGGATAGTAATCTCTGGATTGCTGCCTGTGCCACGTGCCAGTGAGGGTAAGAATAGGATGATTTGGCAGATGAATTCGTGGCTGAGAAATTGGTGCAGGGGGCAGGGTTTCAGATCTGTTGATCATTAGGATCTCTTCTGGGGATGGTATGTCCTGTACAAATGGGACAGGTTACACCTGAACTGGAGGGGAACCAATATTCTTGCGGGCAGGTTTGCTAGAACTGTTGGGGAGGGTTTAAACTAGTTTGGCAGGGGGATGGGAACCAGAGTGATAGGTCAGTCAGAGTTTGGTTCATTTACTGTACAAGTAGATGCAGAGTGCAGGAAGACTGAGGAAGGATAGGCAGTTGAAAGGGCAAAATTGCAGTCAGTTGGATGGGCTGAAGTGTGTCTACTTTAATGAGAGAAGTATCAGGAACAAGGCCGATGAACTTAGAGTGTGGTTAAGTACTTGGAACAGTGATGTGGTGGCCATTACAGAGACTTGGCTGTCGCAAGGGCAGGAATGGCTGCTGGATATTCCGGGGTTTAGATGTTTCAAAAGGGACAGGGGCGGAGGTAAAAGAGGTGGGAAAGTGGCTTTGCTGATCAGGGACAGTGTCACAGCTGTAGAAAGGGAGGATGCCCTGGAGGAATCGTCCACTGAGTCAGTGTGTGTGGAAGTCAGAAACAGGAAGGGAGTGCTCACTCTATTGGGAGTATTCTACAGACCCCCCCTCCAATAGCAGCAGAGATGCTGTGGAGCAGATCGGGACGCAGATTGTGGAGAGGTGCAAAAATAACAGGGTTGTCGTCATGGGTGATTTTAACTTCCCTAATATTGATTGGCACCTCCTTAGTGTAAAGGAGATAGATGCGACAGAGTTTGTTCGATGTGTAGAGGAAGGATTCCTGACACAGTATGTGGACAGGCCGACTAGAGGGGCCATACTGGACCTGGTACTAGGCAGTGAGCCTGATCAGGTTTCAGATCTCTCGGTAGGAGAGAATTTTGGAGATAGTGACCATAACTCCTTGACCTTGGAGAGGGATAGGAGCAGATGATATGGAAAGTATTTAAATGGGGGAGGGGGAATTATGATGCTATTAGGCAGGAACTTGGGGGCATAAATTGGGAACAGATGTTCTTGGGGAAGTGCACAGAGGAAATGTAGAGGTTGTTTAAGGAATACTTGCGTGGGGCTCTGGATAAGTTTCACCCATTGAGGCAGGGTAAGGATGATAGAGTGAAGAAACCGTGGTTGACATGAGATGTAGAATATCTTGTCAAGAGGAAGAAAGAAGTTTACCTAAGGTTTAGAAAGCATGGATCAGACAGGGCTCTGGAGAGTTACAAGGTAGCCAGGAGGGAGCTTAAGAATGGACTTAGGAAAGCTAGAAGGGGGCATGAGAAGTCCTTGGTGAGTAAGATCAAAGAAAACCCCAAGGCGTTCTACACATATGTGAATAATAAGAGGATGACTAGGGTGAGGCTAGGACCAATCAGGGATAAAAGAGGAAACATGTGCCTGGAGTCGGAAGAGGTAGGGGAGGTCCTTAATGAATACTTTGCTTTGGTGTTCATCAGAGAGAGCGAGACCTTGACATTTATGAGGATGGTGTACAACAGACATATGCTAGGGTGTGTCGATGTGAGGAAGGAAGATGTGCTGGAACCATTGAAAATCATTGTGATAGATAAGTCACTGGAGCCAGATGGTATATCCGGGGTTATTAAGGGAAGCGAG
Source organism: Pristis pectinata (assembly GCF_009764475.1). Taxonomy (NCBI): domain Eukaryota; kingdom Metazoa; phylum Chordata; class Chondrichthyes; order Rhinopristiformes; family Pristidae; genus Pristis; species Pristis pectinata. Next base: position 47,450,983 of record NC_067411.1, on the reverse strand, counting down.
AGAAGAGATTGCTGCACCTTTGGCGACGACCTTTGCATTCTCACTGGCCACAGGAGTAATGCCATATGATTGGAGGGTGGCAAATGTTGTTCCTTTGTTTAAGAAAGGGAGTAGGGATAACCCTGGGAATTACAGACCATTGAGTCTTACTTCAGTGGTGGGCAAATTACTGGAGAAGATTCTTAGAGACAGGATTTATGGGCATTTGGAGAAGCATAGGCTGATTAGGAACAGTCAGCATGGCTTTGTGAGGGGCAGGTCGTGCCTCACGAGCCTGATTGAATTCTTTGAGGATGTGACAAAGCACTTTGATGAAGGTAGAGAGTGGATGTGGTGTACGTGGATTTTAGTAAGGCATTTGATAGGGTTCCTCATGGAAGGCCTATTCGGAAAGTCAGGAGGCATGGGATCCAGGGAAACAGCTGTGTGGATTCAGAATTGGCTCACCCATAGAAGACAGAGGGTGGTGGTAGATGGAGCGTATTCTGCCTGGAGGTTGGTGACCAGTGGTGTTCTGCAGGGACCTGTTCTGGGACCCCTGCTCTTTGTGATTTTTATAAATGACTTGGATGAGGATGTGGAAGGGTGGGTTAATAAGTTTGCTGATGATACAAAAGTTGGTGGTGTTGTGGATAGTGTAGAAGGTTACTGTAGATTACAACAGGATATTGATAGAATGTAGAGCTGGGCTGAGAAGTGGCAGATGGAGTTTAACCCGGAAAAGTGTGAAGTGATACACTTCGGGAGATCAAATACGAAGGCAGAATACAAGGTTAATGGCAGGACTCTTAGCAGTGTGGAGGAACAGAGGGATCTTGGGGTCCACGTCCATAGATCCCTCAAGGTTGCCACGCAGGTCGATGGGGTTGTTAAGAAGGCGTATAGAGTGTTAGCCTTCGTTAGTCAGGGTATTGAGTTCAAGAGCCACAAGGTGATGTTGCAGCTCTCGAACTCTGGTGAGACAACACTTGGAGTATTGTGTTCACTTCTGGTCGCCTCATTATAGAAAGAATGTGGAAGCTTTAGCAAGGGTGCAGAGGAGATTTAGCAGGATGTTGCCTGGATTGGAGAGCATGTCTTATGAGGATAGATTGAGCAAGCTAGGGCTTTTCTCTTTGGAGTGAAGGAGGATAAGATGTGACTTGATAGAGGTGTACAAGATGATAAGCGGCATAGATCAAGTGGACAGTCAGAGACTTTTTCCCAGGGCAACAATGGCTAACACGAGGGGACATAATTTTAAGGTGATTGGAGGAAGGTATAAGGGGGATGTCAGGGGTAAGTTTTTTACACGGAGAGTGGTGGGTGCGTGGAACGCACTACCGGCAGAGGTTGTGGGGGCAGATACATTAGGGACATTTAAGAGACTCTTAGATAAACACATGTATGATAGAAAAATAGGGGGCTATGTGGGAGGGAAGGGTTAGTTAGATCTTAGAGCAGGATAAAATGTCGGCACAACATTGTGGACTGAAGGACCTGTACTGTGCCGTAATGTTCCATGTTCTATGTTCTACCATTCACCGTTTAAATCTTACCCTATTTTGTCCTCCCAAAGTGCATCACCTCACACTTGTCTGCATTAAATTCCATCCGCCATGAAATGACGTTGTCATGACATGATCTGTATGGAGGGTATGCAAGACAAGTTTTTGACTGTACCTTGGTACATGTGGCAATAGTAAATGGATAAGCTGGTAAATCAGTTTTCAGAAATAGTCATCTGCTTCCCCCACTGAGAAATCTATTCTATACATCCAACATTATCCCACTTCAGTTCAGATTTCAACCAAGCACAGAAATTATCTTAATATCTCTCCTGCAATTTTACTTGTGTTTCACAACTGACTGTTCTCATTTTGACCCAGAAAGGATATGGTGTGGCTGAAAACTAAGCTTGTGATCAGAAATGTAAGTCAATCTGGAATCATTAGGGAGGGGTCTTCTTATATCTGCGATGAGCAAAGAGTCATGTATGTAAGCAAATCACAGTTACATACAATAACCACATATAATTCACATTAAGTGTATACATACCTGCACAGTCTCGCACTGTGGTTGGGGCACTTAAATTGACAGTTCCTAATGGGAACAATTACTGGGGCTAAATTGGGAGCAGGCATTGAGTCAATGTTTGCATTATTCTGGCAGCCCCTACCCATCCCCAAAGGAAGTAACATGCAGAGAAATATGGAGAGGAATCCAACATTTCCTTCAGTTATGCATTGCCCAGAAGTGGCTTCTCTAAGGTCTGCCTTCCTGGTTGAGTCCCACATGCATGCATGCTTTGTTTTTGTAGCAGCATTGTCACTCATGCATTTAATGTGATTTGATGTCACTGCGGCAGAGGCATATCACCTGCATGGAAGTCCGTGACTCAAGTTCACATTGCGCACTATGCACACCAATGGCTTTAGCCAATCCTGTGGCAATTCTGCACTTGATTTCCACAATGACATGCATTCTCTCAACCTATCGTGAGTCTGCTCCTTACATTCTGTCTCTACCAACGTTCTGCTTGTCCAACATTCTGCACTTGCCTATCTACAATTTCCCTCCTTCAGTGCTACTGATTTAAATCCTTTATGCCCATCTCTGAATTACCCAAAGATTTGCTTCACCCTCTCACTTTGACCTTCTGTCCACTTTCATTCTCCTAATACGTCCTGTGCAATGTTTAGTGCTTCCCCCCCACCCCCACCCCCACCCCCACCCCCTTTCTGCTGTTGGCCAGAGAACCTATCTGTCATCAAGGGCTTTTTGCATAGAACTCTTCCCATTGATCATTTATCTTTCTTTCTCTTTCTCTCTTCCCATTTGCAAATTGCTCAAAAAACTCATGTCTATGACCATAAAAGCTAGCAGTAGGTTCCAGCAAAAATTATGGTGGGGTGATTAGCAACCTTCTCGTGAAAACAAGTATTGAGCACAATAATGTTCAATGTGCTTTCCGTGGAGATGTATTTCCACATGTATTTGCAGCCAATTAAAATTTATGTCACTAAACAAGATGTCACAATTAAGTATAAGAATATTTCTTTGGCTTTACACACAGCAGTAATAATTTTCTTAAATGGCTTTGCCCTTTGTTTGACAAAACAAGAATGTTGCTCCCTTTGAATTGTTGCAACTTCAGTGAAAAAGGTCACATTAAATGTATTTCAGGCAATAGCAAGGATCTAAATTATGCACTTAAGCCCTTTCCTCTCCTTGCTTTCATCATTTATATAGTAGCACTTAACATGATTCTAAGTAGAATTTTGAGGAAGAGACGAACCTTGGGTTTTGTTCTTTATTTCATTAAGTTAAAAGTGCTACAGTTAAAAGAAAGCTGGTTGCTCTTGACAAACCATAAAAACAAAAAACAGGAGACAGTTAGTCTGAAAGCAATGGACAACTATCTTCCGTTCTGAAATCAATTAACTTAATGATACTTTAAAGCCAAGGCAAACAGGTTTAAAAGTAATAGAAAACGACAACAGAAAATGTGGTCATTCCCAGCAATTGTAAATTAGCTGCTGTATCCAGATGGCCCCGTATTGTATTATTAATAACTAATTAATAATCCATTGAGAGCTGCAGTTTAGAACTACCATTGTTATGCAATGACCATTGTAATATTGATAACTAATGCAATGAAGGAGTTCACTGAAACTTTCATAAGGGCACTGCAATTATTAAGGAGGTATTGCATGGTTGTTAGTATCCAATCTATCAGCAGGGGGAGTAGGAAGGTTCCACTTTTTTTATTTTGTTCCATCCTGGGACATAGGTGTCAGAGTGGATGGCCAGTATCACAGGTGCTGCTGCAGCAAAGCTCCACTGACCCAGGTTCAATCCTAACCTCTGATGCTGTCTGTGTAGAGCTTGCACATTCTCCTTGTGATTGTATAGGCTTCCACCAGGTATTCTGGTGTCCTATCACATTCCAAAAGCATGCTGGTATGTTAATTGTTTGCTCTAAATTACACCAAGAGCAGGAGGATGGCAAGAAAAAGGGAGAGGGTTGATTAGCTGATGGACATGCATGAGAGGATACATGACAATGAAATAAATGGAGGGGGATTAGGATTGATGGGATTACGCTGAGAGCCAATATGGACTTGATGATCCGAAGGACCTCCTTCTATATCGTAACAAAATACGAGAAATTAACTGTTTAATATATTTTGCTTGAGATTGCAGGATGACAGTTTGCAATTCATGATTCATTCTAGCTGACAAGCAGAGTTGCCAGGACCAGCAAATCAAATAACAGGAAGTTTAATGGAACCACATAGATTTTCTGAAGCTATTTTTAAGAGGATTTTGCTCCTGCTATTACTAAAACTTTTCAGAGCTCGTGTCAGTTGTTCATAATCATTATTTTACCTTCCAACATCAACTTGGCTCTGCTGGATCTACCAGTAGGAGCCACCTAAGCTAGTTCATTCAGAAGAGCAGAAACAATGAAAGAATTCCAGTCAGGTCAAGCCACCCATGCAGATCTCTGTGTCCTGCTGCTGTTTCCCTGTACCCAACTATGTGCAAAGAGGCAAGCTGAAAACTTTTCCATTAAGCATGGAAACAGGCCCTTTGGCCCACTGAGTTCATGCCTACCATTTATGCTTATCGTCCTCAAATTCCATTTTTTATTGTATTCCCATTATCTCTGCAATGATTCTACCACTCACCTACACACAAGGGGCAATTTACAATGGACAATTTAACTACCAACAGCATATCTTGGGATGTGGGAGGAAACTGCATAGCATGAGGAAACCCACACAGTCACAGGGACATTCGGACAAGGAGCTTACTGCATGCAAATTGGTGACTGCATTAGAACAGAGATAACATATCAAAATATTTCCTTGGCTTCATTATACTTAGTGACACAGAATGTGCGAGCTCCACGCGGACAGTATCAGAGGTCAGGATTAAAATTGGGTCACTGGAGCTGTGATACAGTAGCTCCACTAGCTGTGCCATAATGCTACCTCAAGGTGGTCATAAAATTGCCAGAGGATCCTCATCAATAAAGAAATTCCAGCAGTTTCCAGATTAAGGAGTGAAGCAATGACCTAACTGGTAGTTATGCTTCAAGGTTCTTCAGAATTCCCTCAAGGGCAATATGTCATGAGTCATGAAAATTGGGCCACATCATCTGAGGTATCCCTACCAAAAGCCCTGATGTAGCTCCCTGGCAATTAGAGGGTGGCTTCTCAGAATGTGAGGCAACACTGTGATATATGGAAGCTTGGTGTTCTATCCTCTGGGACATCTGCATCCACCACATTGTACAAAGGTTGCACAGTTATAAGGGTCAGAAGAGAACTGGAATTTGCCTGCAAACCCTCTGTTGGTCAAAAAAGAGGGCATATTCAGTACTACTACTCCACTTGCCTGTTGTCTGTAACTGCCAGGAATCTACAGCCTTAATTTCCACACACCAAGTCTTAATTCACAGCTGTTTCACACTTGGAAAAGTCAACTAATGGATTGAGAGACCTTTTATGGTTCCACAATTGCTTCAGTCTTTTTGAATTTGACATATACACGGTTTACTTTTGCTCCTGCCTGGCTGTCACCTTAGACTCTTTGGAACCTGTTACAAAAGGAAATTATGGAAATAAGTTTACACTTGTCTATATCTTTACTTAGAGGTGATAACTTGTTCAGAGTTGACTTAGACTTGTAGAAGAAAATGCAATCTGCCTTTCTGAGAATGTTCTGTATGTAAAACAGGCTTAAATAAAGAGTTGTATTAATATATTGTTTTTCACATCCTTATCAGTGTTCCATTAAGTATTTTGAAGCCTAGGAAATATTTTGATATGTGGTCTCTGTCATAATGACAAAATGCAGCCACCAGTTTGGACACAGCAAGGTTATTGCAAAGAGTAATGAGTCACAAAGTCATACAGTCTAGAATTATACAGCTTGGAAACAGGCCCATTGGCTCAGCTGGTCCATGCAGTCCAAGTTGCCTATCTGAGCTGGACCATTTGCCCGCATTTGGCCCATATCCCTCTAAACCTGTCCTATCTATGTACCTGTCTACATGTCTTTTAAACAATGTAATTGTACCCATGTCTAGCACTTCCTCTGGCAGCTTGTTCCATATACCCACCATCCTCTGTGTGGAAAAAGTTGTCCCTCAGGTTTTCCTTTTAAATCTTTCCCCTCTCCACCTTAAATCTATGCCACCTAATTTTAGACTCCCCTACCCTGGGAAGAAGGCTCTGACCATTCACCTTATCTATACCCCTTATGATTTTCTGTAAGGTCACTCCTGAGCCTCCTACGCTCCAGGGAGAAAAGCCCCAGCTTTCCAGCCTCTCCTTATAACCCAAGCTCTCCAGTCCCAGTAACATCCTTGTGAATCCTTTCTGTACCCTTTCCAGCTTAATGATATCCTTCCTATAGCTAGGCAACCAGAACTGCACTTCAAGTGTGGTCTCACCAAAATCTTGTATAGCTGTAACACAATGTCCCACTCTTGTACTCAGTGCCCTGACGCATGAAGGCAAATGTACTAAACACTTTCTTCACCACCCATCTACCTGTGTCGCCACTTTCAAAGAACTATGTACTTGTATCCCTAGGTCTCCTTACACTCCCTAGGGCCCTGTTGTTTACTGTGTAAGTCCTGCCCTGGTTTAACTTCCCAAAATGCAGCATTTTGCACTTGTCTGAGCAAAATTCTGTCTTCCATTCCTTGACCCACTTTCCCGGTTAATCTAAATACTGTTGTAATCTTAGATAAATTTCTTCACTGTCCACTATACCACCAATTTTTGTGTCATCCATAAACTCACTAACCATGCCAACTACATTCTCATCCAAATCGTTAAGATAGATGATAAGCAAGAATGGACCCAGCACCGAACCCTGCAGCACACCACTGGTCACAGGCCTCCAATATGAGAATGACTCACCCCTACCACCCTCTGCCTCCTACCAAGCAAACCAAATGAGATAATGGTCTGATAATTTGTTTCAGTTATGCTGAGTGAGGGATAACTATTAATCAATACATCGAGGGAATAACTCAGCTGCTCTACTTTGAGCCAGTGGCATGGGATCTTCTGAGCTTTTTCTGTGAGGGTTACCAGGGCTTCTGTGTTTGGAGTGCAAGAAATAATGTTGTGTTTGGTGACCAAAGCTGAAACCAAAAAAAAACTTGAATCCTGATGAAGAGCCTCAGCCCGAAACATCAACTGTTTATTTCCCTTCATGGATGCTGCCTGACCTGCTGAGTTCCTCCAGCAGTTTTTGTGTATTGCTCCAGATTCCAGCATCTGCAGAATTTCTTGTGTCTCTGTCTTGTCAACATGATTGGGTATTTTGACCGTGTAGAAGCTTGGAATCTGCTTTTATAGTGGGAGGAAAGGAGAGCACCTGGAGAAAACCCATGCCATCACAGGGAGAACATGCAAACTCCACACACATAGCACTGGAGGTGAGGATCAAATCTGGGTCACGAGAGCTGTGAGCTGCAATAGATACAGTGCAACTGTTTTTCATATCTTACATGACTCCCTTCCATACCCCCCTTGCTCACCCACCTACCTTCCCCCTCTCACCTGGGCTCACCTATCACCTGCCAGCTTTGTGTTCCTCCCCCCTCCCTCCCCTTTTATTCTGGCTTCTGCCCTCTTCCTTTCAAGTCTCGGCCTGAAATGACGACTGTTTATTTCCCTCCGTTGATGCTGCCTGACCTGCTGAGTTCCTCCAGCATTTTGTGTGTGTTGCTCCAATGCCACTGTGTTTCTTCCGTAAAAAACATACTTTTATAGATTTTGAGTAATATTAAGAATAAAAACATTGATGTGAAATAAGAACTGAGGAAATTAATATTCACAAAAATATTTTGGTAGATACATTTTTTTACAGATATGTCAAGGGTGAGGAAACTGCCGAGTAGAAAGAAATAGCAGTGGGTTCAGCTGTTTCTTGGTATTACTGCAAAGACAAGAGATTTTCTATAAGGATCATCAGTTTCAATATGTGCTCTACTTCTTGAATGTTTCATTGACATTCTTGTTGTCCTAGCTTTTCAGCTGAGGTGTAAAAACATCTACTTGCCTTGGATTGCAGAAATGAATCAGTGGTCTTCAATACTACTTGAGAATTTTCTTTTTAAAAGAAGTATTTCTGGTTATCTCTTCAGAGACAGTCCAGGTCAGATTCTAACAAGAATGAGTGTTCTTTCTCCCCCTTCCTTAGCTCTGTAACCCATGGCTATTCTCAGCATTTGTTTCTTTGGTGGATACATATTGAAGTTATTAACACTGGATTAAAAGAAATATTGTGTTTGATATTTTTATTCTGTTCTATATACATTTGCAAATAAGAGCCACATGATTGGTTCCCAATCAGTCATGTACAAATTCAAAAGGATTGCAATGTGTAATAGAAAACCCTCTACTTACCTGGATAAATGTAGCTCCAATAACACACAAGAAGCTCATCACCACTTAGGACAAAGCTGTCCTCTTGATTTGCACCCCTTAATACACTGCCAAGGTTTCTCTACTGAATTTGGGGAACTCACAACCTTTACTGCCAACAACAGAAAGAAGGTGAAGGGCATGGTTACACCACCACCTGCAGGTTCCACCTCTTGAGTCGCACACAGTCCTGACTCTGAAATAAATCACTGTCCCTTCATCATCGTTGGGTGCAAATCCAGGAACTCACCTCCAATGGTATTGCAGGAGTATATTCGGTAGGAGGACTGTAGTGGTTCAGTAAGGTGGTTCACCAATATCTTCTCAAGGGTAGTTGGGATGGGTAATAAATGCAGGTCTTGCCAGTAATGTTCATTTCCCACAAATGAAAGGAAAAACAAAATCTGTTACAACCGCTTAAAACTTGAAAACATGTTGATGTATAAATATGAATTTGCTTGTTATGGTGACAGGAAATATTGAAATAGTGTCTTGTGGAGTAGAAGCTTATAGCCATGAATCTTCAGTTCTACTAAGATACCAGTCATAACATCACGAAAAATAACCTATCTTTGTTTATTTTTAAAGCATGTCTAATTCTTACATTCTGTCAATTTTACTTTTGTCAACAGTTGTCTATCTTTGCCCCAGCAGCATGTGGCATTTGCATAGTTACCATGGATACTAGGGACCTTAAAGCCCAGGACTTCCATGTTTGCATTCAGTGTTTCAACTAAACGGCAGATTATTAAAATTCGTAAACGAGATGGTAACTACACGGTAGACCATGATCAAATTAACAAAGTTTTTCAAGAATTTTATACTTCTTTATATCAAACAGAATTTCCTGAGGATTCTACATCAATGCATGAATTTTTAAGGAATTTAAAGACTCTGAAATTATCACTTAATGAATGTTTAATATTAGATGCACCCATTTCAGAGGAAGAAATAAAGAAAGTAATTTCTTCAATGAATTCGGGTAAAACACCTGGTCCCGATGGGTATACAGTTGAACTTTTTAAATCCTTTTCTGACCTTCTCTCTCCTTGGTTAGGTAAAATTTTTAAAGATGCCCTATCAGTGAGTAAATTATCACAATCCTTTTATGAAGCAACTATTTCTTTAATTCTTAAAAAAGGATAAAGATCCCACTGAATGTGCATCTTATAGACCTATTTCTTTATTGAATGTGGATTCTAAAATTTTTTCCAAAATATTGGCTTCTATACTGGAAAAGGTACTTCCACAAATTATTGCTGATGACCAGACAAGATTCATTAAGAATTGTTATTTGCATTTTAATATTAGGAGGTTAATGAATATTATATATACCCCTTCATCTGTAATTCCAGAATGTGTTATTTCATTAGATGCCAAGAAGGCGTTTGATAGAGTTGAATGGGAATATTTATTTAACACACTTGAGAAATTTAATTTTATTTCAAATCCATGATCAAATTGATTTACCACACACCTATGGCTTCAATACTTACTAATAATCGGAGATTCCCCTTGTTCAGGCTTTTTTGAGGCACTAGACAGGGTTGCCCTCTGAGTCCTTTATAATTTAATATTGCTTTGGAACCTTTGGCAATTGCCATTCGGAATTCTTTCAACATATTTGATATTACTTATGGAAAGGGGACTCATAGATATTTCTTTATGTAGATGAACTGTTACTTTATATCTCTAACCCGGAGAAATCTATTCCTGCAGTATTATCACTACTTGCTCAGTTTAGTGTTTTCTCTGGTTATAGATTAAATCTCAATAAGGCTGAACTTTTCCCATTAAACAAGCAAGTCCCAATTTATAGCAATTACCATTTAGATTAGTGACTGATTACTTTTTGTACCTGGATGTTAAAACTACCAAGAAACACAAGGACTTATTTAAAGTGAACTTTTTACTTTTAATTAATTACATTAAACAATTATTTATTAAGTGGTCCCCATTCTCTTTATCATTGATTGGCCGAATTAATGCAGTTAAGATGAATATTTTACCAAAATTTTTGTATCTATTTCAGGCAATTCCAACTTTTATTTCAAAATCCTTTTTCGACACTATTGATTCCAAAACTCTTTCATATATATGGCAGAATAAAAACCCAAGGTTGAGTAAGAAATATTTACAAAGCTTAAAAAAGGATGGTGGTATGGCTTTGCCTAATTTTAGATTTTACTATTGGGCAATTAATATTAGATACTTGATTTTCTGGGCACAAGATTTAGATGCAATTCATTGTCCCTGTTGGGTACACCTTGAGTGTGAATCAGTGCAAGGATTTTCATTAGTTTCTATTTTAGGAGCTTCATTCCCTTTTGCACTTACTAAATTAAGTAAACAAATGACTAATCCAATAGCTAAACATACAATACGGATATGGTTTCAATTTTGTAAATTTTTTGGATTGAATAAATTTAATTTATCAAGTCCTATTCAATCTACTTTTTTTCTTTCAACCATCCAGAATTGACTCAGCTTTTTCTTTATGGAGAATGAAGGGAATAACATGTTTTTAAGATTTATTCATTGATAACTGTTTTTTATCTTTTGAACGGTTGTCTAATGAATACAATCTGCCTAGATCACATGTTTTTCGATATTTACAGATTAGAAATTTTTTAAAGGTTACTTTACCTTCGTTCCTGACACCATAAAAAACTGAAATTATGGAAAAAAATTTAGGTTTTAATCCTTATCAGAAGGGCCTGATAGCAATAATTTATGATCGGATTATGAAAATACATCCAGAGACACTTGATAAAATTAAGAATGATTGGGAAAGAGAACTTCAGATACTTTTACCTACAGAGACATGGAAGAAAATTCTTCAATTAGTTAATACATCTTCAATGTGTGCTAGACACTCTTTGATACAGTTTAAGGTGGTTCACAGGATCCATATGTCCAAGGATAAGTTAGCCCGTTTTTATCATCATATAAATCCTATATGTGACAAATGTAATTCGAAGGTGGCTTCCCTGACACATATGTTTTGGTCCTGTCCCCCTTTGGAAATATATTGGAAAGACATTTTAATATTATTTCATCTATATTGAATATTGACTTACAACCTCAGCCTATTACTGCAATTTTTGGGTTACCAGTGATGGAATCTCGCCATTTATCTGCTTCTGCTCGTCGTATGATCGCCTTTGTCACATTAATGGCCAAGCAATCCATTTTGTTCAAGTGGAAGGATCCAATACCTCCCACCACTTTTCAGTGGTTTTCTCAAACTATAGCATGTTTAAACTTAGAAAAAATTAGGAGTAGTACTGTTGATCCTTCATTAAAATTTGAGGAAGTTTGGAGTCCATTTATTCAATACTTCCATATGATATAAGCTGACCTTTTTCAGATCCCTTTCAATAACCCTTGAATACAGGGGAGCGGAGTTGACAACATAATAATGTTTTTTTTTCTTTTTAATTGAAGAAATATCAGTCCAGTTTTTTTTTTGAAGTTTTTGGGGTTTTTTTGGTTTATATTTTTTTGATTTGGGGGTTCTTCTTTCATATAATTAAATTTCATTTCTTTTCAATCTTTCCTTTTGTATTTGTTCACTTAATAAGAGAGCAGGAGGTCTAGATTACTTTTTTTTACTCCTTGTGCTTATATATATTAACTGTTATGATTGTTATCCTGATCTCTCTGCACCACATGTATAATTACTAATGTTATATATATTATTTTGTACTAATTTGAAATTAATAAAAAGACTGAAAAAGAAAGAAAGTAAAATGTACCTTCTTGTAAATGTTGTCTGCTATGTTTTGTTTGGTTTGGATTGTTGAATGGAAGATTAATTAGGCTGTTTGACAAAGGTTCTTTTTGTCTAATGTGATTAGTGATCAAAGCATAAATTCTCTTGGCAATGTAATTACATGTTTCTAGGCCTTCAATTGTGCTAGGACAGGGTTAAAGATCTGAAGGTACTCAAGTTGATGGAAGCTGAATTGGATGGCAAGACTTGAGTTGAATGATGGCACCATTAACTCCTCTTACATCAATGACTGTAGTTCTTTATATGATGAACTGTGACAGATTTCAATTTGCAGCTGGATAAATCTTAATCATATACAATGCATTAGGGACCCAAATTAGGGAATTTAATATACTCTTTAGAGTACTCCTCCATACATATTTTACAAGCAGCTGCCAATATGGAAGTAATATTCTATAGCTTTAATAATCTCTGCTGTTTGTGGCACTGCCAGGCTCCAAGAAGAATTCAATCTGTCATGTCCAAATTCAACCCACAAGCCCCTTCTGGGTCCTAGAATGGGTCCATGTGTACCGCATTTACTTGTGGCCCACCTGAGACAGTTCTGGCTTTGGGGCCTGCCTGATGCCACATCACAAACCTAGGGTCAAATGCTGGATGCAAGCACCCAGAGGTGAGATACTCAGGGACCACGTCATGCCTTGCGGGATCTTCTGAGCCTGAGTCGAGGTCCAGGACCAGGACCATAGCTATTTCAAGACTAAGAGGTACTATAGTGGTGGGTATGGGTTTGTCACCATAACATGGGTACAGAACTGGTGGGCATAGGTCTGTTTCAGTATAACACAGGAGAATGGTACTTGTCACTGTATAGCACTGGGGTGCAATATTGCTGGGGACAGATCTATCTTGTACAACACTGGATTACAGTAATGGTGGGTACAGGTCTATTTTGTATGGCATTGATGCACTCATCTGTCACTGTTTAATACTGGGAAATAGTATTGAGAGGCATTGGTCTACCTCTGTACTACAATGGGGTACAGTACTAGTGGATGTAGGTTGGTGACTATGACACAGTGCAGCATTATTTATTTATTGATTGATTATTCATCCCAAATTACCTCTGAACTGGGGAGACAATGAATCTGCCATTCTTACCTGGTGTGGCCTACATGTGACACCAGACCTGCAATGAGTTCAAATTTTCTTACCCAAAGAACATTATCGAACCAATTGGATTTTAACAACTTGCCAGAAGATTCCATTTTTTTAAACTCCAGATTTGTTTAATGACAAAATTTAACATTGCCTTGCTGCATTGGTAGGATTTGAACTTACAGTTCTTGATCATTAGTCCAGAAATCTGGCTGTTAATGCAATAACTTCACCATATTGCCATGCAATGTTTGTACCCTTAATTGGATGTTCAGGTTGCAACCTTCTTTTTTGCATATTGTCCAATGGTTAAAATTCTAAGTAAATAGGATTTACCTCCCTTATTTCCTCTCACTGGGAATTCTTTAATGTGATTGCCTGCTCAGCTGATGACAACCCAGGTGTTGGGTGCAAGTTTCCATTGTCTTATGGCAACTGACACAACACAGAGACAGCTGGATCTATTTGGGGTGCTTTCTCCAGAGTCAGCGGTGAGCTCTGTTGCTTCATCTCTAAACAAAACACTGGTCACTGAAGGTAATAATATTGGAAGAAAAATCGTATTTCTACATTTCTACAGAGCTTATTCAAGGGATACTTGCATTTTTGCTCCACAGGTTATGTTAAAGAAAACAAAATTGTTTATTGCTATTCAGAATGTGTTCAAAACCAAGATCACTCCAGTTGTTATTACCCCCAAATCCCTGATTAAGTGAACTCCTGCGGGCAGTCATAGAGTTATACAGTATAAAAACAGGCCCTTCAGCCCAATTGGTCCATGCTGACCAAGATGCCCCATCCAAGCTAGTCCCATTTGCCAGCATTTAGCCCATAGCTTTCTAAATTTTTCCAATCCATGTACCCGTCCAACTGTCTTTCAAAAGTTATTATTGTACCTGCCTCAAGCACTTCCTCTGGCAGCTGATACCACATTTTTGTCCAAAACATCCAATACAATATTTGCCACTCATGCAAATTCATCCAGTTTTCGTCACTGGAAGGACAGCTACAGTATACCAAAGCAAAACTAAAGTAATCCAGTAACCCAAGTATTATAATAGCATTCCTGCTACTCCTGATGCACTGTTATCTCCAGGCTGCTTGACCTACTGAATCCCGAGCCAGTAAATCTTCCCATTTGACTGATCAGATGAGATAAAATCTGGAGTTCCTCCCTTGGTTATTCTTTGGCAAGTCAGAGTGTTGTGCTATTCCTTGCATGGGTCAGCGGTCTGCTTCTGTTTTGACACTGAGAATAGATTAGATGTGTTTAGTGTCCATGGAGTTAATGCTTCAATCTATCATCAGTTTCAAAAGCCAGAACATTCAGTTCAACTGCCCCTAATCTACTACCACTCCCCAAGCAGAAAGAATGATGCATGTTTGGTGTTTAATATTTAATCTTGTACTTGACTGGATTTACGTTTATTAATATTCAACACTTGGGAGTTACCTGTGAGAGCATTTGCACATCATATAAAGTAACAGCAGAGGACTCCGAGAGCAGCTTGGCTGATCAGTCTGCTAAAATAGTCTAACAATCTGAGCTTCAGGCATATGTCTGACTTTTCCAAACATTTTGTCTTACTGCCCTTTACAATTGTCATTCTTGAATTCCTGCCACTCAGGAGCAGCATTCAAAAATGAAGCATCATTTGAGCCATTTAGGAAGCTAGTTATCTTTTTTCAAAATTATGGGTAAGGTAAAATGACAGATGCAGCATGATTGGCCAATTTTGATCCATTAGTTCTTGTCAGTTCACAGGTGATCCACTGAAGAAGAGCCAAATGACAGGCAGCTTTTACTTTAGCTTGTTATATTTGACAGAAAAAATACCTTTCTTTCATTCAACAGCCATATAAAGCCTCACTGATCAAATCTGTGGAAATAGAGTAAAATTCTTCACCGATGGAAATGAATAAAGGCAAAAATATCTCCAGCGTTACTTTAGCAAGTGCCCATATTCTACAAATGCATGTACACTAAGTGTTCATTAAAGTGGGGATTGACAGGTCAAAACTAAATGTTTTATTCATGTTTGTCTTGTAAACGCACAGAATATGTTCAGGTCAAGACCACACAAAGCAACACAGAGTGCTAACTTGATTGTTATTTCAGCTTAACTGGAACCTCAAGGGATGACCTCTTGTCCTATTAACATATTATTTTCATTCCCTGCAAACAAATCCAGGACTGTCCAGAAATGCTTAATGGGTTCCAGGTCAACTGAGTGTCAATGTTCTGAAGGAATGAATTCGTCAAACTGGGAAGAATAAACCTAATTCAGTTTAATGCATCCTTGGTAATGAAAAACCCCAGATTTTGATCAGAATTTCAAAGCTTTTATACAGTGAATGAAATTAGTATTGTAAGCAATTTGATTACCCTGAAGTCCAAACATTCCTACGAATGTAGGAATTATCCATGAGTGACTTTCAACTATCTGTAATGTTACCACCTCTTAAATGTTAGGGATTGTCAAGTGCAATTGATATTTCACAGTAGAGTTAAAGGCAGGATTATATTGTAGAGGAACTCTAAGTGACAGATATGAAACTGTCAGCTTTAGTGCAATGAAACTCAAAGGATACAAAATAAATGAAATAGAGTTGCTTCAAAAATAAATAGCACGTAATACGTGGGGTGGTGATGGCAGGGTCCCTCCCGTGCTGCATTTGCAGGTTTATCATCATATCGAAGGGCACAAAAGCAAGAGAAGTATTGATTTATATTGGCTTAACAGCTTTGTCAGCTGTAGCTCTGTCAAAGCATTTGTGCCTCTGATTCTGACTTGTGCAAGAAACTGTGCCTATTTTGAGGACTTTGTTATTTTCCAATTACTATCCCAATTTCTGTTCACATTCAAAAGTGCAGACCAATGCAATTTCTCATTTTTTCTTTATTTCTTTATTTCCCATATTCCCCTCTGGTATAGAAGGAGGCCATTTGGTCCATTGAATCTATGCTTGCTCTCAGAACCACCAGAGGGTTATTTACCTGAAATGTCTTCCGTCTTACATAATCATCAACTCACCATTGCGCTTCTGCCACCGATTTACAGCAGGAGTCGTTTGCAGTTGTTAATCAGCCTACCAACCAGCACGTCCTTGGGGTGTGGGAGAAAACCATTGCACCTGACGGAAATCCAAACATTTACAGTGAGAACATGCAAACTCCACACAGACAGTGCCAGAGGTTACAATTGAGTCATTGAGCTGAATTAATCAGAAAATATGCATCTTTAATCATTGAGAGTAACCCTGTTATAAATGAGTGAAATGACTTTAAAAACTATACAGAAAGTAGCCACCTGTAGCTACTCACCGTCCAGGCAAGCGAACTGGCTCAGCAGTCGGGTCGCACGGCGTCGGAGCAGCGAGGGCCAAGATGGCGGTGGGCCTTCGTCTTCCCCGAGCGACGGGGAGAACCCGCGCGCGGGAAAGACTTGATGACGTAGCACATACGTCATTGCCGTTGGGATTGGGCGGGAACAGTCTCTCTTAAAAGGCCCGTGCAAGGCGGGAAAATAAACCAGTTCTGTTCTGAAACTCTACGACTAGCTTCTTGTGTTCATTCCGTGGTAGCAACCGCTACATTGATGACCCTGACGGTCCAAACGGATTTTGGACCTGCACAATGGACGGCAACGCAGCATCCAACACAGTGGCACTCAAGCTGCCCACCTTTTGGACGCTTCATCCCAGCGTCTGGTTTCACCAGGCCGAAGCGCAATTAGACCTTTGGCGGATCACCTCCGACTCCACAAAGTACTACCATGTAGTCAGCTCTCTGGACCAGGAGACAGCCGCCCAGGTCAATGATTTCATCCAGTCCCCTCCAGAGGAACATAAGTACCCAGCTTTCAAAGACCTTCTGATTCGGACCTTCGGCCTCTCCCGTCGTGAGCGCGCCACCCGCCTGTTTCATCTCAATGGCCTGAGGGACAGATCCCCATCCACCCTAATGAATGAGATGCTGGCGTTGGCCGAGGGGCACAAGCCCTGCCTAATGTTTGAACAGACCTTCCTCGAATGACTACCCGATGACATTCACCTGCTGTTGGCCGATGCTGATTTCAGCGGGTGGCTGCCCGGGCAGACGTCCTGTGGAAGGTCAAATGCGAGCGCAGTTCGTCTGTCGGCCAAATCACCAGGCCGCGAGCCCAACGCCCGCCTGAACCAGTCCCAGCAACTGGGCGACCACACCCCAGAAACACAGACGACGACAATGCCAACCAACTGTGTTTCTACCATCAGAGGTGGGGCGCGGAGGCCCGTCGATGCCGCCCACCCTGCAAGTCAGGGAAACGCCAGCGCCAGCCGCCACTAACAGCTACAATGGCTGGCCACCGACAAAGCCTCCTATTCGTTCAGGACAAGCAGTCGGGGTGGCGTTTCCTCATCGATGCTGGAGCAGAGGTCAGTATTTTGCCCCCGACCAGCCGCCACACTCGTAACAGGCAACAAGGTCCGGTACTCAATGCCGCAAACGGTACAACGATATGGACTTTTGGTACCCGTACACTTCAGTTACAATTCAGCAGCAGCCGTTTCACCTGGACCTTCACCCTTGCCACCGTCGCCGGACCACTCCTAGGAGCCGATTTCCTAGGATCCCACAACCTGTTAGTTGACCTGCGAGGGAAACAGCTAGTCCACTCCACAACCTTCTAGACCTACCCCCTGGGAGAAACCAGCCTACCAGCCCCGTGCTTGGACTCCATTTTCTTGTTCGGCAACGAGTTCACCAAGCTCCTAGCCAAATTCCCATCAGCTTTGGCACCTCAGTTTACGAATTCTATGCCCAAACATGGGGTCCAACACCACATCATTACCACAGGGCCACCACTTCATGCCCGAGCTCGACGACTAGCTCCAGACAAGCTCCGCCTGGCAAAGGAAGAGTTTCATCGCATGGAGGAGCTGGGGATTGTTCGCAGATCAGACAGCCCCTGGGCCTCCCCCCTGCATATGGTCCCCAAAGCCACCAGCGAGTGGAGGCCCTGCGGCGACTACTGCAGGCTGAATGACGCCACCACCTTGGACCGCTATCCCATCCCTCACATCCAGGACTTCGCAGCGAACCTACATGGGGCCCGCATCTTTTCTAAAGTGGACCTCGTTCGGGGATACCACCAAATCCCGGTCCATCCGGATGATGTCCCCAAAACTGCAATTATCACTCCATTCGGCCTTTTTGAATTCCTTCGAATGTCATTCGGCCTTAAGAACACCGCGCAGACTTTCCAGCGGCTGATGGATGCGGTAGGCCGAGACCTGGACTTCGTGTTTATTTACTTAAATGACATACTAATTGCCAGCCGTGACCGCCAAGAACACCATTCTCACCTCTGCCAGCTGTATTCCCGTCTCCGTGATTTTGGCCTCATAATCAACCTTGCCAAGTGCCAATTCGGGCTTGACTCTATCGATTTCCTCGGCCACAGAATCACCAGCGAAAGAGCAACACCCCTACCTGCCAAGGTGGACGCTATCTGCCATTTTGCCTACCCCAACATGGTCAAAGGCCTACAGGAATTCCTGGGGATGGTCAACTTTTACCATCGGTTCATCCCTGCAGCAGCCCATATCCTGCACCCTTTGTTCTCGCTGATGGCTGGTAAGGGCAAGGACATCGCCTGGAACGACGAGGCTGCAGCTGCCTTTGTTAAGGCCAAGGACACCCTAGCAAACGCCACGATGCTTGTACACCCTAGAACAGACGTCCCAACCGCCCTCACGGTGGACGCATCCAACACCGCGGTTGGTGGGGTACTGGAAGAACTAATCGAAGGCAGTTGGAAACCCTTGGCATTTTTCAGCAGGCACCTTAGACCACCCGAACTGAAATACAGCGCTTTTGATTGGGAACTTCTAGCGCTGTACCTGGTGGTCCGGCACTTCTGGTACTTTTTGGAAGGCAGGCCTTTCACCGCCTTCACTGACCATAAGCCTTTGTCCTTCGCCTTCTCCAAAGCCTCTGATCCCTGGTCAGCTCGTCAGCAGAGACATTTGTCCTATATTTCTGAATTCACAACGGATGTCCAACATGTCTCTGGGAAGGGCAATGTCGTTGCTGACGCACTTTCCAGACCAACCATCCACAGCTTGTCCCCTGGGTATCGACTACAAGGCCCTGGCTGCCGCACAGCAAGCCGATGACGAACTGCCCAGCTACAAAACCGCAATCTCGGGCCTGCAGCTCCAAGATTTCTTGGTTGGTCCTGGTCAGCAGACCCTCCTTTGCGACATCGCAACAGGTCAACCCCGCCCTATAGTTCCTGCAGCCTGGCAGAAAAGCTTTTTCGATTCGATACATGGGTTGGCGCACCCGTCCTTCAGATCCACTGTCCAGCTGGTCGCCAGCAAGTTCATCTGGCATGGCCTGCGCAAACAGGTCAGAGAGTGGGCCAGGAATTGTCAGCACTGCCAGACATTGAAAATCCATCGACACACCAAGGTTCCGCCACAGCAATTCGAGCCTACCCGTAGAAGGTTCGACCACATCCACGTCGACCTCGTAGGCCCTCTGCCGGTTTCAAGAGGGGCTTGCTACCTCCTTACCATCGTGGACCGGTTCACGAGGTGGCCAGAGGCAACCCCTCTATCTGACATCATGACTGATTCCTGTGCCCGGGCGCTGCTCACAACTTGGATCTCAAGTTTTGGTGTTCCAGCTCACATCACTTCAGACAGAGGCACACAATTTACCTCCAGCCTCTGGTCTGCATTAGCGAACATGCTGGGGATGCAGCTGCACACCACCACGGTCTACCACCCTCAATCAAACGGGTTAGTGGAACGTTTCCACTGCCATCTGAAATCAGCCCTGATGGCCCGCCTACAGGGTCCTAACTGGGTCGACGAACTGCCTTGGGTCCTGCTCAACATACGCACTGCCCCCAAAGAAGACCTTCACGCTTCGTCAGCTGAACTTGTCTACGGAGCGCCCCTGGTCGTCCCAGGGGATTTTATACCCTCCTTTCGGGACCAAAGGGAACAAGCCACAGCAGTCCTGCAAAGACTGCGCGAGAGGCTTGGCAACTTGGCCCCGATTCCCACTTCGTGACACGGCCAAGCCCCGTCCTGTAAACCCAAAGAACTACGAGACTGTCGGTTTGTTTTCATTCGCAGGGGCACACCTTGGGCACCGTTGCAACGGCCATATGAGGGGCCGTTCCAAGTCATCAGGAATAATGGGTCCACCTTTATTTTGGACATTGGGGGCAGGGAACAGGTCTTCACAATGGACCGTCTCAAACTGGCCCATTTAGATCTGCAATAACCGGTCGAGGCTTCAGCACCACGACGCAGAGGCCGACCTCCTAAGCGGCAGCTAACGCAGCCCGCGGACCTTGGGGACTGTCTCGCCAGTTCTGGGGGGGAGGTTGTGTAGCGACTCACCGTCCAGGCAAGTGAACCGGCTCGGCAGTCGGGTCGCATGGTGTCGGAGCAGCGAGGCCCAAGATGGCGGTGGGCCTTCGTCTTCCCCGAGCGACGGGGAGAACCCGCGAGCGGGAAAGACTTGATGACGTAGCACATACGTCATTGCTGTTGGGATTGGGCGGGAACAGTCTCTCTTAAAAGGCCCGCGCAAGGCGGGAAAATAAACCAGTTCTGTTCTGAAATTCTACGACTAGCGTCTTGTGTTCATTCCACGGTAGCACCCACTACACACCAAAAGAATCTACTGAATTGTTGCAGCCCTGTTAAAGACCTGCAGGTGAATGCAATTGGTGGAAATTTTCAATGATGATTATTGTATTCAGGAACAGCAGGGGCAATTTCGTGGCTGGGACCTGCTTTAAATGGAAAGTATCTTGGAAACTGGAGCAGTGCTGAATGAAGTTTGTCCTTAAAACCCATCACCTTCTATTATGTTGTGCTAAGCAGCAGAATCATGCAGGAAACCAATAAGAATTCCAGAACTACGCTATCTACTGTTAGTAAGAATCCCATAACTGAGTCTTGCTGTTAGTGGACAGTGATCTTTCACCTCTGAAACTTGTGTTAAAGGCGTGCTCAATGACTACCAGTGAAATTGTAGAGTATCAAGCACTCCCTACTTTACGTAGACCCATGGAAAGCAAGTTAGCACAAGCTAACAGCCTTCTACCTGTTAAGGTAGATAGGAAAGAGTTCTTGAATGGCCCCCACCCCCCCCCCCCCCCCCCCCCCGCAGAGCTAGTGCAGTTAAAAATATTCCTTTTGCATTCTGCAGCCAAACTGACATTGGCACCTGAAGTATTTGAACAGCAGTATTGTAAACAGTGGAGGTCTGTCCATTTATCACCACATAGATGGTGACTCATTATCTCTGTAACTCACCTGCCCATGTCTCCTCTTCCCAATGCCAAAGGTTTGAATGAAGAAGTTAGAAATTTCAAAAGTAATATACTGTGAATACAGGGAGGGAACTTAGAATGGAACAGAAAATGCTGGAAATATTCTACAGGACTGACTTTTGTACATCTCTGACATTGCCACAGATTTCTTTCCCTCTGAACCTAGGGGCCATAATTCCAAATGGTGTGTACATGATGGGAGTAGAAGTGGTTTTCAGCAGAAGTGGTTTAGGTCTCTGCCTGCTACATTTCTGCATTTTGCATTTAGAATGGTGTCAATGTATTAAATGTAATGGAAAGGGGATGAGGCAAAATGTCACAGAAGTATAACATTACAATGTAATACAAAGCACAATCCAGCTTGCTCTCTATGCTTAGTCCCTATATTACTCTTAAGAATGCATTTAATTTTTGCAGACTTAAAACTTCTCTGCCAAGACTGTCCTGTGAGGCAAGGCAGTCCATGAGTGACGACGGTTTATCTTGATGCCCCACCCCCCAACTGGCCTGATGGCTTCTTGACAGTTCACTGCCATGAAAATCTTCATTTCAAATGTCATTGAAAATTAAGACATTAAAGAATTGTCAAAAGGATTTAAATAATAAAAAATGATGAAAATGATCAATTAAAATCAAAAATACTAAATTTATTTAGAAACACCTTGAAGTGATACAAATTAATTAAAAATCTAGCTTTTCTATCAAGGTTGGTGAGTCAACTCAACTATGGGGCTGCGCTACATACACCAGCCATCCCCAGCATAAAACAGAGAGGCTGAACGAATATCTGACTCCTCAGTTCAGTGAGTCTGTGCTCTGCCTGTGAACACAGGGCTGAACCCAGCAGCAGAATAGAGGGTTGGGTACACTGGCATGTAATTTCCAGCTTGTCTCAGACTTCTACACTAGACTGTACAGGGGTGGAGGTCAGAAACAACCTCATCCGAGATTAGGATCTTGCCCTTGGTTCTTTAAGGACCTGCCAATAACGGTATAGACTGAGCTATTATTTAGTATCTA
Source organism: Pristis pectinata (assembly GCF_009764475.1). Lineage (NCBI taxonomy): Eukaryota > Metazoa > Chordata > Chondrichthyes > Rhinopristiformes > Pristidae > Pristis > Pristis pectinata. The sequence continues at coordinate 47,428,289 of NC_067411.1, read as the reverse complement.
TAATATAAAAGCAGATGATTCAGCCCAGCAGGGCTATTTTAGTGTTTATATTCCACAGGAGTTTCATATAACCTCTCTTCATCTCACCTTGTCGGCGTAAGACTACATTTCTTTCTCCCCATATGTTTATTTCATTTCTTGTAAATGTGCCCTTTCTGATAACCTCAGCTTCAACAGTACCCCTCCTTCAGCACTCCGTGAGCAAAGGCATATCTCCTGAACTCTCCATTGCTTTTGCATTTATAGCCTTCAGTTTGGGTGTCCTTCATCCTTCACTGGTGATTGATCAGAGAAAGATGAATATCAACACGGTGATATGTTACTTTGTTTATTCACACAATAACCCAGATTTTGAGATGGTATTAACAGTGAAGCCATGAGCAGCATTGTGAAGCTCACAGTAATGTCCTGTGCCAACACATCCACAGCTAAACTCAGAAATCCAGAAAACAAATACTAGGAATGTTGGAAAATTGAAATAAAAGAAATAAAATTGGTTGGAAATACTCACCAGGTCACTGACTTGAAACAATGAACAAATGAGTCACAAACCATACTCACTACTGACATATGATTCAAATTTAACTTTCCTGGATCGCTCCATGAAAATTTGCTGGAACGGTAGGTTCACGACCCAGAATGCAGCAGAGCCCTGTGCAATATGCTGTGATTATATGAGCAGGGGTTGGGCTGGACTGGGAAGTGAAACAAGTCCCACCCATGAAACAACTGGCAAAATTTTGACAGCTGGCGAAGTCACATCCCTGGGTTTGCTGGTTGTCAAAGCCATCAAGGCATTTGAATGTTTCTGAAATCAAAAATTAATAAAAAGAAGAAACAATTAACTTGATCAAAATTATTAAATATTTTTTGAAGTTAAGAAAAATTAAATTATCAAGCATGTTGATTATTTTAAATATATACTGTAAAACCATGAAAATAAAAGAAATTAATTAAAAAATGTAAAAATACATCGGCCTTAGAATTTGTCTGCACTACTTTACAGGCAATAAAACATAATTTCCCATTTCCCTAGCACTAATTTAGAAGGTATACAAAGTGCAAAATTCAACATCTGCATTTTTAATGGTGTTGTTAGCTAGCCTTGTGTAACATTACCTGGTTTGGAAACTGTAGGTGTTACCAACAGTTCAATTTGAATTTCTCATGTAGCTGACAGCTATTCTGCCAGCCTTAAAGACAGAAGTACACAGTACCAAAGCCACAGGTGGGTGCAGTTTCCTTCACGACGACTGTCCTTGTGACTCTTGAGTCCTTAGATTACTGATAGACGCTCAGGGTCATCATTCACAGGAGAATGCCCTCTGCACAAGCCAGTTAATTCTGCAACAGATTGCTAGTGAGGTCTCTGTAAGTACACAATTCTCTGAGTGCCTGTACCCTCAGGAAGCCTTCAATGGCAGCAAATGCCCAGGATTAGTCTGCCTTTCCCTGTGAGCTGATGGAGATGTAAATGAAGCACTGTCTAATGGAGTGGAACTTCCTGATGCAGTGGTGAGTAGCCAATTGTAATATGTGGCCTTTATCAGCAGATGTATCCAGAATGACCCTGAAGCTAGGCAGATTAGAGTGACGTCCAATGTGGGAGTGGTGTTGGAGCTTGTACTTGAAACTTCAAGACATTACAACTGTGAATGAGGATTACACTGTGGCAGTACACCTTATGTAGACGTTGCTCTTCTGAGAAGTGTAGACAAGAGCTTGTCTCCCAATGAAGGCTGGGTGGGTGAAGTATTGGGTGCTGAACACATCTGCCTTCTGGAGGGTGGCCCACCTGGGTGTCTCTAGTGCCTAGGAGGCATCTGTTTACACCCTGTAAGGAGTTTGTACGTTCTCCCCATGTCTGCGTGCATTTCCTCCGGGTGCTCCGGTTTCCTCCCACATTCCAAAGGCATACAGGTTAGGAGCTGTGGCTGTACTATGTTGGCACTGGAAGAGTGGCAACACTTGTGGGCTGCCCCCAGCACATTCTCAGTAATGCAAAAAGATGCATTTCACTGTGTGTTTTGATGTACATGGGACTAATAAATAAATATCTTAAAATATCTTAATATCTCCTCCATCCTTTCCTCAAGACATCAGTGGAGCTGAACATTAGACCCAATCAAATGAACATGGGGAGGCTGTTTTAGTTGCAGCCAAGTGTGAGGAAGGCCCAGTCCTCTGAACAGTGTGCAGAGTGAGCTGTAAACGTGTGGGGTTCATACGGCGGGCTGACTGTCAATGCAGGGTTAGTGTGATCAGCCCTTGAAACAATGCAATTTCCAAAACTTCAATCTTAGTTAAAGCTGCTTGTCCTGTCAGTGAACAGCATCTATTGTTTTTCAAACCAATGTGGTTGAAAATCTTGCTGATGGCGCACTTTGGGTATTGCACAGCTGTTGACGTCACTTCGGTGAGCTTGGTGCCAGAAAAACTATGAACACAAAAATATTACCTAAAAATGACCATATGTCAGTAATGAATGGCGCTGGCACAGCCAAGATTGTGTGCAAAATTATGTTGTTAAGCACTAAGCTATTTTTATCTTCAGTTTTATCTTTTATCTTTTTCTGGTGTTGTATAGATGAATTTCTGGGTTCTAGTACAAACCTCTTTCACTTACAGCCTTTTGTCTCCAATCAGACACTGGGTCTTCTTTTCCTATGTCATCTAGCATGGAGCAGATGTAGTGGGCAGATTCCCCATTGTATGTGGTGGGGAGTTCATCAGTGTTCTGCTCCTCCACTGGAATGCCATGCAGCAGAATTGAAGCACAGCTGGGGAACTACCACAGTACATCCTAGGTTTCCACAGCTGAACAGGAGCCCTGAATTGCTGAGGGTTGCAGGGGTAAATTCCAATGTTTCGCAACTTTCAGAGGTACCAAGCAAGTTCTTCCCCATAAACTCTGTTTCCCTCTCCGTAAATAGTGACTGATCTGTTAAACAGAATTTTTATTCTTTTTAGTACAGGAACTTGAAAGTTGCTGTTAGTAAAACTCTAACCCCCCACAAGGTGCACAGCTGCTGCCTTCAACAAGGCAATCAAAGTAGTGATTTTATGCCAGCATCAACAATATACTCATTTCTCTCACAATTTATACCTCATCACAGAGCACAAATGCCTCAATGAAAGGCACGCAACTGATTTTCTTAATGTGAACCAAAATCATAATTACTGTTGAACAACCTCCCTAGTCTTAAAAACAAATTCAAACACACAGAGTCTACTTCCATTTGAAAATTATGCAGATTGTAAAAAAAAATGTTTTTCACAATCTACTTAAATAGTCAGTCTTTAGTTTGCTCCTTGGAAGTATATGACAACGTTATGACAAATAGAGCTCTTTACTAACTGGTTTGTTGGCTGCTCAGCCCCCTTGCTGGCAGTATTATTGTTGGACTACAAAGCCAATTTAAAGTGTGGCAGGTTTTTTCATGGTTCATTATCCCTTCACTCTTGACTAAGCAGTTCAGGCCATTATCTAGAATGCTACAAAGAATAATATTTAACAGGCTGACTTATTCAACTAAGAAACTGACTCTTCAACCACTAAAGTTGTCATTGATCTGAATTGTAATTAAAATAACTCGGGCAGCAATTGTCAAGAGATAAAAAAAATACTGGTTCTCTTTTCACAGAAGCTAACTGACCCCGTGAGTATTCCCAGCACTTTCTGTTTTTATTTCAGGTTTTCTGCATCTGCTTTATTTTATTTTTGCCATCGCTGCTGTTTTTGCTTGTTCATTTCTGTACTCCTGGTGTATTCAGCAGGGTGTGGGTTAGCAGGAGTTGATTCACAATTACTTCATAATCAACTGCCGTTTTCATCATTTTGGCCCAAAATTCAATGAGCATCTGCATGGAAACATAACTTCCAGCTTAATATGTAAAAATAAATATTTAGCCTGCTTTTATTTCATGGAATTACATTCAAAATTGGTTGCATATATTCTCAGCATGAACCTTGACAGATTTCAAAACATCCATCTTCAGCATAATGCTACTATTACCTGAACATGACATGAATAATAGACTACTGCTCTAACTATGAACTGATTACTTAAATTGACTGGAATATCTCAAGATAAAAAAAGAACACCCTCTTGTTGTGATAAATATAATTGGATGTAAACAGAATGAACTGGTAATCTGCTAATGGAATACTGCAGTCTGTTCAAGCAACATGCTAAGTTCTCCTGGTGAAAGCAGAAGTTTATTCTGTACTCCCACTCAAAAAGAAAAAAGGATCCATGGTAATAATCCCCAGTTACCGTGACACATAGTCAGACTGAAATGTTTTATAAGAACACTCAGCAGCAAGAATAAAAATGGCATGTCAAACACAAGCAAAAGCAGAATCACATGGTGTTCTACAATGGGATATCTTAGACCTTTAGGACAGATGGAGAATTGTTTAGCAGGTTAAGGGGTGGAAGGTATTAAAGATAATATAATGGGTAACCTGTCATGAGTCCACTTATGTCTTCTCGCATTTCTAGTTTAAATGAGGAAGGTTGAGGTCTCAATTGGAGGAGGAAATTGTAAGCTTTTAATGAGCTGCATGGCTCTAAAGATTTACAATTGCTATTGAGTGGATTTAGCAAATCAGGCAACTGAGTAGAACCATGTCCTGGCAGGTTATACAGGGAAGTATCTACACATATTTACTTGTGGACTTGCAGGAGTATGTATACTTCCCCACTGCCCTCCAAGCTAACTTGTAAACATCTGCCATTGTGTCATCAATAACAATCCACTTCTCTCAATTCATCTCAGTCTATCAACACAAGTCTCTATTCCCTTCTCCCTGACATCTAATGTCAGTTAAACTACACCCGTGAACCACATCACATTTGCCAACCCTCTGAGGAGATCACACACATCCAATGAAGCAGCTTTTGAAACTGAAAAACTGCTGAGTGAAGAAAGAACTCCCAGAATCCCCTGTTGGCACACATCTGAAATGGCAGCTACCATAAAGCTACTTCACATAACAGAGTTTTCTTTTCCTCCTGAATTGATGATCATCAGCGAATCCTGGTCAGATCTGGAGAGTACTGGACTATTAACAGTTGGCAATAAATGACGGCTGTGCTGGTGATGCTTATGTCCTGTTAAAGAATAAAAAGACGAGTTATGGATAGAGACTCTGTGACAAATTATGAACCTTTCATATTAACACTGTACATTTTTATGTTTAATTGTGCATGAATACTAGTTTCCAAATTGTCATCTGAACTCAGCAGAGAAACTCATTTGCACTTAACTGTATTTGAAGTGCAAACACATATCCTCTGGTGACAGTAATATGATAGTCCTGGTAAAAATAGCAATCCTCTTACAAGGATTTGGAGATGTTTCAGGGTAAATACAGCATGGCAAAGAAGACAGAGGAAGAATGAAGATTTCAAATCATTAAAAGAAAGACCAGCCACAAGTGCATTTTTCACCTTGGTTTCTCCTTCCTTGACATCCTTCAAAGAAGACACTGCACAGTGCTGAGCTGTTATTGTTATTAGCCTGTCACCTAGCAACATGGTCCTGCACGATCTATTGCAGATTTAGCATCGGCTGTAGATGGATGAGAGGAATGTAAAAGCTCCTGATCGGGAAGAAAATCTCATGTATAGAGAGATCAATAGTACATCTGGCTAGAAAATAAACTATTCTTAGTACCATTCAAGAGTTTCTATTTGAAAACAAGTATACTTCTATTGTTAACAGCTATATTGAACTGATAATTTGTATCTTGTTCTTTCCTTCTGAGTTCTATTTTTGTGATTAGCAGCAAATATCACCTTGGCAAGGAGATTTCATCATAGAGAATGCTGCTTCATCGATCCTTTCAGTATTGTGCAACATTAATTAAAGATGGATTAATGGCTCTGATGTTGGAATCTTGTATGAAAGAAAAGGGATTGATCCGTTCTCAATTCTTCTGTCTTCTCCAATTCCCTTCTTTCCTTTCATGAAGATTCAGATTCACACTGGGATACAGTCCTACATGTGTTGGGTTCCTTTCAATGCCTTGCTCGATTGGTCACACTTCACATGTAATCTTGAACCTTAAAAGGAGATAGTAATTTGGTTTTGGCCTGAGTGGATGATATAGACTTTTTCCTAGCATGTATTTTTAGGCTGCGGGCTAGCATTTGTTGTCCAAGCATAACTGGACCAGACAGTGGACGGTTTCTTCATTTAACCTCTGCAGTAATTTGATGCAAGTGAATGGCTTGCTGGGGTCACAGGGTAAGGATGGTAGGTTTCCTCCCCTGAAGGACATTAGAAAACCAACTGAGCTTTTACAACAATTCAGTAGTTTATGGTCTCCATTCCAGAGAAATATTTTTTTTAATTCCTTATTACGTCTACTGCAGTGAAATTCCACAATTGACGTGAAATTTGAAGGCACATCTCTGGATTGATTAGACCAGGCCTCTGGGTTACTTTTTCAGTAACTTAGCCTACTATTGTCTAGCTTAGTTCCATTGACTTCAATATATTGTGTAGTGGAATATATCAAGGGATGCATTTAGCACTAATGACCAAAGGCCAACTTCTATCTTCACCTCAACAGGCTGCTTAATCAACGGAAAATGGCAAGACAACCATGCAACCCATCAGATACGTGTGTCCCCTTCAAGTAGGTTTTTCAATAAGGGATGGGGAAGGAATTCTCTCTCATCTTTGCCTGAGTTTAATGGCATGCTATTGGTTAAGATTCTCACTGTAAAGGGAACCAAATATTTTCTACCATATTCTACTCTCAGTGAATATCCTTCCAGTTGCATGAAAGATGAACGTGCAGCCACAGAAAAGCTTTAGTGTGATCTTATCTTTGATATAACAACTTTGGTGAAGCTATTCCATGTACTGGACTAACTAAACCTATTATGAAAAGGCAGAGTCCACCATATGTGCCACAACTGAAAGTGCAATTGGCTGATGATGTTGGCTGATCTATGGTACTGTAGCCTTCCTAGTTTATGCTGTGGAGTTGCTGAAACCTCTGATCATTATGCTGGCTCATCCTTCCGCATGGCCAATGTCATCATTTGCTTCTGAGATCAATAACTACTTCCCACTGCTCACGAGAAATATTGAAGACTTTCACGTTCCCTAACAAAGATACTTAAACTGAGGTTTGGGCACCCTATGTTCTTTTGTCTCATGTCATTTCCCCTTACAGTCTAAGATTGGGGACATGTCATCTTTCATGACTGAGACATCTAAAGCATGCTTAATGAATGCTGGGATGTTTGGTATCTTTGCTCCTGAGAGTCCTGTTATGCTGGAGACATCTTGCTTTGATAAGATTCCAAAGATACGCCACAAAGTTTGAGGTTGGCAGTTGTCTAGACTTCTTTCTTTCAACTGCTGTGTATACCGTGTTTCACTGCCCAGCACCAGTATTCTGAGCGTGCAAGCCTCATAGATTAACATCTTAGTTGGAAAGGTAACGTTATTCTTCCTCCATATCTGCTATGTTGGTCAGCTGCCCTCCTAATCTATGTATTGGGGTCTTCGTTGAGAACAAGGTTATATGCCAAGATGGATACAAGGTGGCAAAACTCATTCACAGTTTCCAGTGCAGAGTTGTTGAATCTGGTCACAGGTGGAAATGCAACCCTTTGTCTGCATTTTTCTTGTTGATGGGAGAACATGATGTTGGACGGGAAAGACAACACAGGAACCACTGAAGTTGACCTCCTGTCTGGGCAGCTAGTGCAGCCACATTAGCATACAAGCACTCTCTGATCAGAACTTGCCCCACTTCTATCTTTGCTTTCAGTGTGAACTGATTGAGAAGCTTTCTGTTTAACTGTGTATGAAAGTGCCTTCCAACCATGTCCACAGGGACAGCATGGGATGGAGAACAAAATGCCAAACAGAGCAGGGGCCAAAGCTTTGCTCTGTTTCACCCTGTTCTTCATCTCAAAATTATCGGAAGTAAAACGATCAATGGGCATGACGCCATGCATGTTAACGAGAAAGGAACAAATAAGACTGAGAAGTTTTGGGTGAATGAACAGTTTACCTCAATATCCAGCTGACTCACAGTGTCAAATGCTATGCTGAGATCCACAGATGCAAAGGAGAGTAGTGTTTGCTGCACTCTGCATGTCTTTTGGAGCTGATATAGGAAGAGAATCTCTCCTACGTGGATTATCCTGCTCTTGTGCTGCATTTTGCTTCAATTTATACTCTGACTATTAATTAGTGGAGCCTGGTTATTGTTGCAGTCAACCCAACTACCTTTGTTTTTGGCAAAGTTTGATCATATTTGCACTACGTATTAGCTGTGGGACAGAGCCACCTCACCAAGGAGGAAGAGGTGATAAAGGGTTTGTAGTAGGTGGGATTTTCCATATTTGAGAATTTCAGCTGAATTTCCATCATTGACAGGTGCTTTCCTATCTGCAGCAGAATGCACACCCTTCCCAAGTTGAAGGATTGAAGACTCTGCATGGAGTAGGTAGTTTCTCCTACACCTGGCCTCTGAGTTCAACCTGAATCCCCTCTGGCTGGGAATGTGAGTTAAGGCTAGCATGAGCAGCACAACTTGGAGTTTTTGAAGAAGTTTTATAAAAGCTTAACCAAATGTCAGATACAAAGTAATTTAATATAAATCCTACAAATAATATTTCAAAAGACGTTACATGAAATTACCAAAGTTATGAACATAAAATCAACAGCAGGAAGCTTGGAAAAGAGCTATTAATGTGCTCATTTTGAGGGTCTGAGAGCCAGGAAGTGGAGCAACAGTGGGCAGCTTAAAAAAGAGCCTTCCTGATTGGCTAAAGGAGCTTTTTGAAAAGCATTTCTAACCCATCACATCAGCCAATAAACGGAAAGCAGGATCTAGCAGAGCAGCCATTATGAGAGTGAGCCAGTGTTTGAATGGTAATGCCTTTGGCTTGCGAGGCTTCAGCAAGCAGAGGTGCAGGTAATGTTTTTAGAATTTCCTTTTTATTCTTAGAGCATTCAGGATGGCAGTTAGGGCAGTGGGAGGATGTGGGAGTTCAGGGAGACTTACAGTATCCCTGAGGATTACACTGTGGGAAATGTGTCCAGCTGCAGCTCCTGACTGACATGGTAAAGGAGCTGGAGATGGAGCTGGACACACTCAGAATCATCTGACATGCTGAGAGTATCATAGATAGGAGTTTTAGTGAGGTGGTCACATCTAAGGGAGAGGTAGAAAGTAGTTGGGTGACCACTAGGAAAGAAAAAAACAGACAGTGCAGGATTCCCATGTGGCCATTCCCCTCGAAAACAAGTCGACCATTTTGGATACTGTTGGGGGGGTTGACCATTCACGAGAAGGCAGCAGTAGCCAGGTCTGTGGCACCAAGACTGGTTCTGAGGCTCATCGGGGAAGGGTGAAGGTAGACAGGACTCTAGTGATAGGGAACTCGATAGTTAGGGGGGTGGACAGGAGATTCCATGGCTGCAAAAGGGACTCTGGAATGGTGTATTTTCTCCCTGGTGCCAGGGTCCAGAATGTCTCGGAGCAGCTGCAAAACATTTTCAAGGGGGAAGGGGAGCAGTCAGAATTCGTTGTGCATATTGGCACAAATGACGTGGGAAAGGGATGAGGTCCTGCGGAGTGAATACAGTATAGGGAGTTAGGGAAGAAGTTAAAATGCAGGACCTCGAGAGTAGTAATCTCTGGATTACTTCAAGTGCCACTTGTGAGTGAGGGGATGAATAGGAGGGTATGGTAAATGAATGCATGGCTGAAATATTGGTGTGGGAGCAGGGATTCAGTTTTTTGTATCATTGGGATCTCTTCTGGGTCAGAGGTGACCTGTACAAGAGGGATGGGTTACACCTGAACTGGAGGGGGATCAATATCCTGGCAGGCAGATTTACTAGTGGGTTTAAACTAATTTGGCAGGGGGGTGGAATCCCAAGCATCAGGGAGGCAAATGAGAGGCTGGAAACTGATGCAGAAGTCAGTGATAGTAACTTGAATAGGCATGACAGGCAGGAGAATGGCAGGGAGCAAGGAAAGTCTATTGGATTAAGTTGCATTTATTGCAGTGCAAGAGGTCTGACAGATAAGGTAGATGAACTTAGGGTTTGGATAGCTATGTGGAACTGGGACATTATAGCCATTACGGAAACATGGCTCAGGGAGGGACAGGACTGGCAGCTAAATGTTCCAGGGTACAGGTGCTTTAAATGGGATGGAGGTGAAGGAAAGAGAGGAGGGGGAGTTACATTTTTGATTAAGGGGGATATCACACAGTAGTCAGAGATGAAATTACTGAAGGATCATCCAGTGAGGTTTGATTGTTGGAGCTGAGAAATAAGGGGATGATCACATTGTTGGGATTGTACTATAGGCCCCCAAATAATCAATGGGAATTAGAAGAACAAATATGCAGGGAGATTGTGAAGAGTTGGAAGAATAATAGGGTTGTCGTGGTAGGGGATTTTAACTTTCCTAACATAGACTAGGACTGCCATACTGTTCAGGGCTTAGATGGGATGGAATTTGTTAAGTGCATTCAGGAAAGTTTCCTTGGGAAATATACAGAGAGCCCTACCAGGGAGAGGGCAAAGCTGGACCTACTCTTGGATAATAGGGTGGGACAAGTGACTTAGATGACAGTGGGGGAGCACTTTGGGACCAGTCACCATAGTTCTATTAGTTTTAAGAAAGTTATGGAAAGGGACACAACTGGACCACAGGTTCAAGTTCTAAATTGGGGCAAGGTGAATTTTAACGGTATGAGACAGGAGCTTGCAAAGGTTGATTGGAGTAGGTTGTTTGCAGGCAAAGGGACTGCAGGCTTTTAAAGGTGAGATAGTGAGAGCTCAAGATCTGTATGTTCCTGTTAGAGTGAAGGACAAGGCTGGTAGGAGTAAGGAACCTTGGATGATGAGGGATGTTGAGGCCTTGGCCAAAAAAAAAGGAGGCATGGGTCAGGTTCAGGTAGCTGGGATCAAGTGGATCCCTGGAGGAGTATAGAGGATGCAGGAGTGTACTCAAGAAGGAAATCAGGAGGGCATAAAGGGGTCGTGAGATAGCTTCGGCACCAAAGATTAAGGAACATACAAAGAGATTATGTGAGTATATTAAGGGAAAAAGAGGAACAAGAGAGAGAATAGGGGCCCTCAAAGACCAAATAGGACATCCTTGTGTGGAGCTGCAGGAGATGGGCAAGGTCCTTAGTGAATATTTTTCCTCTGTTTTTACCATGGAGAAAGACTTGAAGACTTCTGAACTTGGAACAGTAAATGGGAAGGTCTTGGGAATAGTCCCCACTACAGTGGAGAAGGTGCTGGATGTCTTAAAGGTATGAAGGTAAACAAATCTCCAGGGCCTGACTAGGTATATCCAAGAACATTGTGGAAGGCAGGAGAAGAAAATGAGATTGCCTAGATATTTGCATCATCGTTAGCCATGGGTGAGGTGCCAGTAGACTGGAGGGTAGCAAATGTTGTCTTTATTTAAGAAGGGCAGCAAAGAAAAACCTGGGAACTATTGACCAGTAGGTCTAACATCTGTGGCAGGCAAGTTACTGGAGAAGATTCTGAGGGATAAGATATATGTGCATCTGGAAAGACAGGGTTGATAAGGGGTAGTCATCATGGCTTTGTGCATGGGAGATCGTCCTACTAACTTGATGATGTGTCCAAGAAAGTTGACGAGGGCAGGGATAGTATACATGGTTTATATGGACTTCAGTAAGGCCTTTGCTAAAGTTCCACATGGTAGGCTGCTCTGGAAGGTTAGATGACATGGAATCCAGGGAGAGCTGGCTAATTGGATACACAATTGGCTCGATGGGAGAAAGCAGAGGGTGATGATGAAAGGAGGCCTGTGACTAGTGGTGTGCTTCAGGGTCGGTGCTGGGCCCATCATTAATTATCATCTATATCAATGATTTGGATAAGAATGTACGAGGCATGGTTAGTAAGTTTGCAGATGATACTAAACAAATGGTATAGTGGACAATGGAGAAGGTTATCAAAAATTACAAGAGATCTTGATCAGCTGAGTGAGCAGGCCGAGGAATGGCAAATGGAATTTAATTCAGATAAGTGTGAGGTGTTGCGTTTTGGAACGTCAAATCCGGGTAGGACTCTCACAGTGAATGGCAGGGCCCTGGGGAATGTTATAGAACAGAGAGACCTTGAAGTACCAGTATATGGTTCACTGAAAATGGAATCACAGGTAGACAGAGTAGTGAAGAAGGATTTTGGCGCACTGACCTTCATAAGTCAGGGCATTGAGTATAAAAGTTGGGAGGTCATGGTGCAGTTGTACAAGAGGCTGGTGTGGCCACACTTGGAGTACTGTGTTCGGTTTTGAGGAGAGGTAACTTCCAAGATATGGAAAGTGGTCCACATTTTCCAGGGTTGTTTCAACAAGTTGGATTGATGGTTCTATCCGATTTGTCTTAGTTGGTGACGGTTGGTAGATGATCTGAGTCTTCTTGGAATTGATGGTAAGTCCAAGTTTCGTGCATGCATGGTTGAAGGCAGTCAGAATCTGCTGTAGGTGGTTTTCTGAGAGAGCTGCAACACAGTTGTCATCTGCATATTGGAATTCGATGAGGGAACTCGTGGATGTCTTGTTTTTGGACTTGTTTTGGATGGGCAAGATTGAAAAGTCTGCCATCTATTCTGTAGACAATTTCGATTCCTGGGGGTAGATCGTCCTTGATGATATGGATGATTGTCGCAATGAAGATGGTGAACAAAGTTGGGGCAATCACGCATCCCTGTTTTACTCCTGATTTGACTTGAAAAGGCTTACAGTTACTGTCGACCTTAATGATGAGATCCAACATCGTCTTAAATGCGCTGGAACAGCTTTTGGATGGCTCCGAACAAGAGTCTTTCATGATCGTGACATCCGAACAGACACTGAAATGTTAGTTTACAAAGCAGTGGTGATCCCAATGTTCCTGTATGCATCAGAAATGTGGACAACAATCGACGACATCTGAAGGTACTTGAAAAGTTCCATCAACGCTATCTTTGAAATATCTTAAGTATCAGCTGGGAAGATAGAAGAACCAATGTCAGTGTGCTAAATGAAGCAAAAACAACAAGCATTGAAGCCTACGTTATCAAGAACCAACTAAGATGGAGCAGTCATGTTGTTCGGATGAAAGACGAATGTCTGCCGAAACAAATCTTCTACTCCCAGCTTAAAGTAGGCAAACGTAAGAGAGGCGGACAACAGAAGAGATTCAAAGATGTCTTAAAAGCCAACATGAAGAAAAGTAACATCGACATCAACAATTGGGAAGCCAATGCCAAGGACAGGAAACTCTGGCAAACCATCATCCGAGAAGGAACAGCAACTTTTGGAGCCAACAGATGTGCAGAATTAGAGGAAAAGAGAAGAAAATGGAAAGAGAGGCAGCAACAACCAAAGCCCGATCTGCCATCTGGAACTACCTGTCCTGAATGCGGAAGAACTTTCAGAGTCAAGATTGGACTCATAAGCCACTTGAGTACCCATAAATAGATTAACGGAATGAAGACCATCATCCTTGACCTCGAGGGATAGCCACGACGACTGTGTTCAGTTTTGGTTCCCCTGCTATAGGAAAGATGTTATTAAACTGGAAAGTGTGCAGAAAAGATTTACAAGGATGCTGCCAGGATTTGAGGGACTGACTTATAGGGAGAGGGAGGACAGGCTAGGACTTTATTCTTTAGAGGTTAGGAGACAGAGTGGTGATCTTATAGAGATGTATAAAATCACAAGGGGTATAGATAGGGTGGATGCACTCAGTCTTTTTCCCAGAGTTGGTGAATCAATAACTGGAGGGCATAGGTTTAAGGTAAGAGGGGAAAGATTTAATAGGAACTTGGAGGGAAGCCTTTTTTTACATAAAGGATTGTATCTATGTGGAATGAGCTGACAGAGGAAGTGGTGGAGGGAGGTACAATAACAACTTTTAAAAGACAATTGGACAGGTACATGGATTGGAAAGGTTTAGAAAGTTATGGGCAAAACACTGGCAAATGGGATTAGCTTGGATGGGGCATCTTGGCCAGTATGGACCAGTTGGGCTGAAGGGGGCCAGTTTCCATGCTTGTATAACTCTAAGTCTATGAAATATATATTGTCACACTCTTAGGAGGGCCTCTGTATTCTGTACATACAACTTTAAACATTGACTGTCTCTGTCTCTGTTTCTGTCTCTGTCTCTGTCTCTCCACTGGACTATTTTCTTGTCAGTTCCCTTGTCCCTTATTCACTGAGCTATCTTTCATTATTTGTTCTTTAACTGTAGGTGATTTTGGACACGATTCACCATGATAGCATACAAGATATTCTGCCTTTCTCTGAGCTCTCTTTATTATAATCCAAAAATCATCCATGTCAATTTGACTGACCTAACCTTTCCTTTTGATTGTACCATCTCCACCCAGTTTGCCAATTTGTCCAATATAAGAATGCTTGATATCCAACCATTGGCCAACAATGATGCTTTGATGGAGAAAATTTATCGTCAGCCTAAAAGTTGTTAACAAATACTTCCATCTCCAAATGTTCAGGGCAGACTTAGCTACATCAGAGCTGTCTTGTTGTCCATGTAATGACTTAATGCTTTGGTGATATTGTTACAAAGCTGATGTCCAGCTGAAAAGCTTGTTCTTGCATAAAGTAATGCTTCAAGATTTACTTTTCTGCTTGCAGCTTGTTTGAATAGTTCAGTGCTGGATCCTGGGATAGGAATTTGTTTGAGATTTTGGTCAATTTTGATACATGATGTGTTATACATTCCTGCTAAGGCATGGCTACATTAGAGCTCATTCATGCCAGACAGCTGTGAGAGAGGATCAAGTACAGGCTGGGCGATCTCAGTTTCAAGCAAGTACAGCTCATAGTAATGCCCAAGCCAAGGAACCACTTACCTGTTCTGACTGGTAATTTTTCCATCATCTGTAGATTTTGGAGACTATCTTCTGTGATGATGGTGTCAAGTGTTCTCTTAATACCATCATACATGTCACTGACATTTTCATTATCACCAATAGCATAGATTTCCTGACATAAGTCAATATAATAATGCTTTTCACAGTCTCTCACTGTCTTTTGCAAACTACCTGGCTAACATCAGATCTTATAGTGTCTTAGAATAAGAGTTAACTTGTATGATAAGTGAGCTGCGTTCTTCGCTTCAATGACAAGTGGCATTTCTGTTTCACCAAACTCCATTTCCATTTCTTCCTTTACTGAATATGGTTGCAACAATATCAGAAATGGTCTTCAGGACTTTCATGCTTCACCAGCATTATTGGATGGATTCTGAACTAGAAGAGACTGACGAGGGTTCCTAAGAATTGTTTACATTTGCATGAATGTCATCTATTGGATATAAACATTTGTTGCATGTTAGGCTGCCATGTTTACTGTTGTGCAGCTTATGAGTGATGGGGTGAGTATGAAGAACACTGGATAAATCACCCTTCTAGTGATAATCAAATCAAATTAGTGCTGATAGCCAGGTAATGGATGACACCTTGATACCTTATGCTGATATTTACCATGGAAGTACATATCAGTGATACAGAGCTTATACTGTGCACATACCTTCAATTATCCTTGCATATTATCATTATCTTAACAATGCAGTGACAGCCAAAGCACTTTTTGCCTTGTTAAATACATATTACAATCGCCCAAGAGAAATAACTTCAGCAAGACAAATGGGCAAAGCAGCAGGTGTCTTCTATCTTGTTAGCAGGAGTGAATAACCATGTCTGTATACATTTGACGGTGATTACTTTATAGAGTAGTTGTATCAATGAAAACATTCATTCAAGTAACACCCTAATCCAGCAAAACCTATGTGGTCTATATATTACATGGAGTGTCTCAGAAACAATCTTTTACTCTCAGCACTGCCATACAATGTTGGTACATAAGTGCAAATAATGGTGACATAATCTCCATCTGCTGGCACACAAAGAGATGCAAGGCATTCAGAAGTCACAACAGGCATTGCAGCTATCTGCATCGATCTGTCAATGGCAACAAATCCAACACCACGTTCATAATGACATCTGCACTGTGCCCCGTGGAAGAAGCAGATTTAATGGTAACTTTCAAAAAGCAATTAGAAAAAAACACTCAAAGGGGAAAACACAAAGAAATGGAGAAGGAGGAAGAGAATAGAAATCTTGGTTAATTCTTTCAAGGTTGAGCTGAAACACAGCGAACAATGTTGTAAGATTACATGATTCCCCTTTACATATATAATTTTTACATACATACATAATTTTTCAGCCTGAACATTACTCCTCCGTTTCATGCTTCACCTGCTTGATCCCCTCCTTGTTTCTAGGAACTCAGCCATAAGTTATCTTTCCCGATTTTGAATAACTGCCCTCTTTGGTTTATATTATTTTGGACTTGCTTTCTTCTACAATGCATTATACTTTTTCATATGTCTATAAGGTTCTCAATTAGTGATCTTTAAAGTGAAAGTGGAAATCATGTTTTGCATTGGAATGTAACTTATAAAAGCTCATCAATCTCTCACACTTAAAAATGTTTCATTTTATTCATATTTGCCATAGAGTGAAACTTGTAGTTTCTCATACAAGTCTGTCATATTTTGTTTTATAATAATTCATCAGACTTATGGATGTTCAAAGATAAAAGTCTTTTATCTCTCCATGGTCTCTGTATTCAGCTGTTGATTCATCTCACTTCTTGAAATGTTTCACTCTCTCTGATCGTGTAATTTAATATTTGCACTTCCAATTGAGATTATCTTTGATCGGGGCTGACCTTCGCTGGAAGCTCCCCCGTACTGGTGATTAAAATGAAACCAGGTGGGTCTATAAATTAAATCTCATTCATTACTTCGTACCTTTGCTGTGAGTCAAGTATCACAGTTTGCACAGATATCAATCTCAATAACGGGAAACAGCTTCAAGTCCAGTGTTGAAGACATTGCGAGCATAAAAGCAGATTTTGATTTTTATGTTTGTGATTAGGTTTGAAGATGGAACAACAAAGGTGTACTTCATAGAAACAGCTGTTTTTGCTCCCTCTAGAAGCACTGCAAAACTCAGAAAAGTCAGTTAAAATGCAAGTCTAATCAGATGTCAAGAAAAAAGTTGCAGCATCAATATGGTGAATCTGAATTGCAAGCTGTGTTCAATTATTCCAGTGTAGAAAGATTACGTCAAACTATAATTTTCTCATCAAGTTGATTCAAGCTGAACCTGTTCCAACATGTTTGTGTTCTCCAAAATGGAAGAGATAACAAGCTGACATTTAATGCAATATACATCTTCCAATAGTACAAATTGTAATTAAACTTAATCCAACAGAGATCTTTGTTGAAGGTGCTATTGGGAGATAGTTGATTGTAATAAGTGAGGTGGAGTGAATGTAGCTCATTTGCGTGTTTGTTTGAATTTACATTAAAAATGGTCCCAAATGAATGTAAAAGAAAGATTAGCATTTATACAGCACTTTCCATGGTATCAGGTTGCTCCAAACTGCTCAATGATGTATACTTGAAGTCAAGTTGTAACACAGAAGATCATGAGCTAATTTGCACACAGTGAGCTCCTGCAAACAGCAATGATGATATCGGAATAATCTGCAAATCAGTGAGTGCAGTCACCATGCACGAGTGGTGATGGGAATGAATGGTTAGGGTTTCTGATGACATGCCAATCAGGCAACTTAACAGTGTTGACCTTCTTGAGTTATGGTGGTGAATCACTCTCAGCAGGATACCTAACCTCTGACCAACTCCTGTAGCCATGGTATTTATGTGGCTTGACCAGAATATTGGTAGCGGGAAACCCAGTATAGTTATGCCATTGAATATCAAAAAATAGACACTCTTATAGAGTCATAGAGTCACAGAGTCATACAACATGGAAACAGGCCCTTCAGCCCAAGTCATCCATGCTAACCAAGATGGCCATCTAAGCTAGTCCTACCTGCCTGTGTTTGACCCATATCACTCTAAACCTTTCCTATCCATGTACCTATCCAAGTATCTTTTAAACGTTGTTGTTGTACCTGCTTCAACCATTTGTTCCATATACAGTATGTATCACCCTCTATGTGGAAAAAGTTGCCACTCAACTTCATCTTAAATCTTTCTTCTCTCTCTCCTTAAACCAATGCTTTCTACTTCTTGATTCCCCTACCCTGGGAAAAAGACTGTGCATTCACCCTATCTATGTCCCTCATGATTTTATACACCTCTATAAGATCACCCCTCAATCTCCTATGCTCCAATGAATAAAATCCCAACCTGCTCACAACCTCTCTCCATAACTCATTCCCTCGACTCCTGGCAACATCCTTGTAAGTCTTCTGTGCACTCTTTCCAGTTTAATGGCACCTTTCTTATAGCAGGACAATCAACACTGAACTCAATACTCCAAATGCGGCCTCACCAATGTCTTGTACAATTGTAACATATAATTGCAACTTCGATACTCAGTACCTTGACAGATGAAGGCCAGCGTGCCAAACACCTTCTTCACCACCCTGTCTACCTGTGACACCACTTTCAGTGAACCATGTACTTGTACTCCTAGGTGTCTCTGTTCAACACCACTCCCCAGGTCTCTACCATTCACATGAAAGTCCTACCTTGAATACCACCTGTATACGATACCACCTGTATTAGTGTCATCTGCAAATTTACTAACCATGCCTTGTACATTCTCATTCAAATCGTTGATACAGATGATAAACAACAATGGTCCCAGCAATGACCCCTGAGGCACACTACTAGTCATGGGCCCCCAGTCCAGAAAAAAACCTTTCACTATCACCCTTTGTTTCCTACCATCAAGCCGTTTCTGGATCCAGTTCACTAGTTCTCCTTGGATATCAAGCAATCTAACCTTCCAGAGCAGCCTGCTGCCATGCAGAATCTTATCAAAGGTCCAGCTGAAGTCCATATAGGTTATGCTTACCACCCTGCTCTCAGTGACTGTCTTGATTACTTCTTCAAAACCTCAATCAAATTCATGAGACATGATCTCCCACACACAAAGCCATGCTGACTACCCCTAATCTTTCCAAGTGCTTGTGTATCTTGTCTCTCAGATTCTCCTCCAGTAGCTTACCTACCACAGATGTTAGGCTTACTGGTCTATTGTTCCCAAGTTTTTTTTTGCAGCCCTTCTTATATAAAGGCACAATATTATCCATTCTCCAGTCTTCTGGCACTTCACCTGTCACTAACAGTGATGTATATATCTCAGCCAGAGCTCCTGCAATTTCTCCTCTGGCCTCCCATTATGTTCTTGGATATACCTGATCAGGGTCCATGAGATTTCTCTGCCTTCATACCTTTTATGATGTCCAGCACCTCCTCTACTGTAATGTGGACAATCCTCAAGACATCCCCATTGAATTTCCCTAGTCCCCTAGACTTCAAGTCTTTTTCCATGGTAAAAACAGAGGAGAAGTATTCATTGAGGACCTGGACTTCTCCTGCAGTCCCACACATAGATGTCCACTTTGGTCTTTGAGGGGCCCTATTCTCTCCCTAGTTACTCCTTTTTCCTTAATAACCATAAAAACTCTTGGATTCTCCTTAATCCTCTCTGCCAAAGCTACCTCATGCCTGTAGAGTCCAGTTTGTGCTTGGAATTCTCCTGGAAGTGGAGGAGCCTTGCAGCCAAATGGCATGAATATTGAATTCTCCCACTTTAGATAGTCCCCACCCCCCTTCCCCACAACCCTTCCCCCACCTTGCTTCATCTCTTCTTCCCATTCCTAGCCTTTTTTTTCCACTGTTTTTCCTCTCTCTCTTTACCTTTGACCCATCTCCTGGTGGATCTGCTCTCCACTCCTCCCCCGCACCTGCCTCTCACTTACCTGCATCTACCTATCACCACCCTGTTCCCACTTCGCCTCCCCTCTTTTGTCCATCTATCACTGTTCTGCTTTTCCCTTCTATATATTCGGCTTCCCCTTTTCCTATCTTCAGTTCTGAAGAAGGGTCCTGACCCAAAATGTTGACCACCTGCTTTTCTCCATAGATACTGCCTGGCCTGCTGAGTCCCTCCAGCATTATCATGTTTCTTATCTCATGCCTCCTTTTTGCCCTCCTGATTTCCTTCATAAGTATCTCCTATGCTCCAGGAATTTACTTGATCCCAGCTGCCTGTACCTGACCCATGCCCGAATAGTAAAATTTATAATAGATTAAGTATTAATTCATAGGAAGTTGGTCGTAAACTTCCTTGGGTTCTGATGATGGGTCCTGAACTTGAAATGTTAACCATTTTCCTTTCCACAGAACTTGCTTGACCTGAGTGAGTGTTTCTAGCAATTTCAGTTTTCACTTCAAGTATTCTGATATCTATGTCCTCCCTCAAACTACAGTCTTAACTCCATGTTTACGCTTGTATGTAATCAAGGAGCACAATACCCACCTATATGGCTTACTAGGGTCTAACATGCAAGCAAAGCAGCAGTTTAGTTGTGTCTCTGTTTAGAAAAATCATATGTGGCTCCTTCTGCAACTTTCCACTGAGATCCACCTATGTCTTTCACCCCAGTGTCACCTCAGCATCACAATCCAACATGCTATTCATGGGACATTATTACTAACTCATTTACTTGTACTCTTCATTCTAGCCCCACTTTTAGTCTCACACTCAAATTGACCTCTTCATCAAATGCCACCTGTGTTTTGCCCTGATCTTAGTCCCATTACCAAGAGGATATCACCATGCTTTCTCAGATGATTAACTATAGATGTTGACCTGATATTCATCAAAAATAGGATGTACCAATAAAATAAATGTCATGGCTACTCTACAGATCCACCCTGGTTATGAATGCCTGACTTGGGTATAACCCATACGTACGAGTGTTTGGGATGGATTTGTCAGCTGCTGTGGGGCTGCAGGTATCTTCTGCCACCTGGGAACTCGATTTGCAGCCACAGTTCCAACTTGTGAACTGTCTGGGTTATGAACAGTTCACAGGAATGTAACCCTGCCATAACCTGGGGAGGATTGTATAGCCAGTGTCACGCTCGAGGCTCAGTAGAAACAACATTTATTAAATCTTTTCTAAGTACTGGCCACACCAATAAACAAGACACAGGAGAAGAAACTATATTGCCTCTCATCTTTTCATGTTTAAAAGAACACATCAGTGTTTGTAAAGCACATTGAACAAAGAAAGCATTGGTTTTCCTCTATTGTCTTCTACAACCTCAAGACAACACAAAATCTTTCACAGCCAATGAAGTATTTTTGAAGTGTAGCTACTGTTGCAGTGTAGCTAACCTGGCAGCCAATTTTCTCACAAGATCCCACAAACTGCAAGGTGATAGTAACCAAATCACCTTTTTTTAGGAGTTGGTTCGGTAATAAATACCGCCCAGGGATGACTGTCCAGTTCAATCTCTAAATAACACAAAGGGATATCTTCCATCTATCTGAGAGAGAGTAAATCTCATTTGTAGGACAGCATCTCGACATTTGTGAGATCTCACCTCATTTGTGAGATTTCCTCAATTGACCAAAGGCAAAGACATCACAGGGATTGAGAGGAATGAGGCAGCAAAATTATTTCTAAGCAAGGATGAAAATTTTAAAATCAAATGTAACTTGATAGTCTTTGCAAGTAGGAGTGATAAGAAAGAAAATGGCTTTGGCAGATGTGGACGATTATTGTTCCTACTCTTTCTGAGCACTTCGACCAATATCCTTCCAAGTGTGTTTTACCCAGATGCTTTTGAGATATCAGAAGGATACAAGTCAGATCTTGGTGCAAATGGAACTTTATTTGCATGCACTCATGTACACACACACACACACACGAATATGCGCACACAAACACACCAAACACACACACGCACATGCACTGTTACGGATCAGGTTGCTATTTGGTGCATGTCCCTTTAAAATATAGTACAGTAGAGCAGTAGTGTGTGGCAGGTGTTGTCACGACAGCAAGATAACAACGTGCTGACGTTTTTGCTCAGTGAGTCAGTGACAAGAGAGAGAGAGAGAGACTGACTGCTGGTCTCTGTATCGATGGATGAAGAACTATAACTGTGTCTGTCACTACAATCCATGTATGGATTATTGGAACAATCCAGAGGGAAACAGGTATTTGTGTGGATGGCCACATCTTGAATGCCTTTCAGGGTGGCAGATACTTCGGAACAAAGCAATGGAGATCATCAGTGATTGAGGTGTCGTACGGGTTCCATCGTGGAACATTTGGATTTCATAATTTCTCTCTATTCTTCCTTTACATTTTGTCTTCAATCAACAGTTGGTTTTGCAAAAGCCTTTGCTCAAGTTTCACCTTATGACTTGCTGAACTGAACTTTGAGAACTATTCCTGGACTCGGAGTTTGGGAATTTGCCACACACACACTTTGAGTTTAGTTTTGAGGTTAATGTTTAATATCTAACATTTTTACTTTTCTTATTATCATAAGTAGTTATTATTAAAATAGTTTTTAACACGTGTACATGACTCAGTCTGTTTCTTCTGTTGCTGGTACGTAACAGCACACATGCACTCATGCACACACACACACACACACACACACACACACACACACACACACACACACACACACACACACACACACACACACACACACACAGCCACATATCTCACATCTGGGACAAGCTGCTTAGTTTACCAGGCAGCAGTGATCCCTGGTCTCCCCGATGCTTCAGAGACCTGAACTTTCTGCAGCAGGCATCCCAAGGCACTTGAACAATACCACCAATCCTGTCTCTGAAAAATCCCCAACTTCACTGGAATCAATAAGTGAACCAATGTTAGTGTCCTCTCCCAGGCATCCCAACATCCCCAGCATTAAGGACCTTATTACACTTCGTGAACTCGTTTGGGTTTGCCACAGTGTCTGCATGCCCAACACAAGATTCCTAAAACAGACACTCTATTCCAAGCTCTGTTGGGAAAGAGATTACCAGGCACACACACACATGAACACAAACACATGCGCGCGCGCGCACGCACACACACACACACACACACACACACACACACACACACACACACACAAGGTTGGTCTCCTGACTCAGGTGGTCCCAGTACCATCTTCGCTCCCTTGGTTGGAGCCCTCTTTGACCCATCACTGGCTGTGGTCTTCACTGGCTGCTGTTGAGGTTCTTCACAGCTGACCATCAGGGCAGCGCTGTCCTGGCTTGCTGAGGGTACTTAGTTATACCCCTGCTATGACCTTCCAGAAACATTCCTCAGCTTGACCAATTGGATGTCAAAGTTGGGAAGGCCACTTCTAGTCACTTCAAAGGAGAATGAGTTTTGGGGAGGCTTTCAATGCAACCCTCCAAATGAGGTAGGGGCATGAAACTTAGTTTCCATTTAGTCTATGTCTCTATTGTTTCTCTTTCCCTGGACCAACACTTATATTAAATATTCAGTCATTGATCAATGGATCTGCATGTGGTCAGTAACATCTATTCTTCCCATAGTGTCAGTAACAGATGAGCTCGGACTGAAAAGTGTTCTGCTTTTCAATGTGTTACACCTGTCCCTGCACCTCCTCCCTCACCACCATTCAGTGCCCTAGACAATCCTTCCAGGTGAGGCAATGCTTCATCTGCGAACCTGAGGGTGTTATTTATTGCATCCGGTCCTCCCGGTGCAGTATCCTCTATACTGGTGAGACCCGTTGCAGATTGGGTGACCATTTCGTTGAACACCTTGTTCCGTCCACCCCAACAGCCAGGATCTCCTGGTAGCCATCCACTTCAATTCCACTTCCCATTCCTGCGCTGACATGTCAATCCACAGCCTCCTCTACTGCCTCATTGAGGCCAGACACAGGTCGGAGGAGCAACACCTCATATTCCGTCTTGGTAGTCTCCAACCTGATGGCACAACATTGATTTCTCTAACTTCTAGTAACCGCTCCCCTCTGTTTTCCCTTCCTCTCCCTCTTTATTTTCCCTCATTCCTGTGGCCCCTCACCCTTATTTTCTCCGCTCCCCCACCTTCACAACCTGCCCATCACCTCCCTCTTGTTCTCCACCTCCTTCCCTTTATTCCATGGTCTACTGTCCTCTCCTATCGGATTCCTTCTCCTTCAGCCCTTTGCCTCTTCCACCCATCACCTCCCAGCTTCTCTCATCATTCCCTTTCATCCCCCTTCCCCCACCCACCTACCTTCCCCATTCACCTGGACTCACCTATCAGCTGCCAGCTTGTGCTCCTCCCCCTCCCCCTACCCTTTTATTCTGGCTTCTGCCCTCTTCCTTTCCAGTCCTGATGAAGGGTCTCGGCCTGAAACATTGACTGTTTACTTCCCTCTATTGATGCTGCTTGACCTGCTGAGTTCTTCCAGCATTTTGTGTGTGTTGCTCCAGATTCCAGCATCTGCAGAATCTCTTGTGTCTCAGCTCAGAATGAATGTCTGACCCAGCTAGATTTGTGGATTTGGATCTTCCACTAGTCGAAGGTCATAAACTTCCCAGATTCCCAGCTCCCTACTCTGGGAAGTTGCTTATCCACACAATGTTTGATTGATGATAAGTAATTAAACTAATGAAATTAGGTTTTACTTTGATTCATCTGTTTGTCTTTACTTTAGGAGGACAAGTTTTAATTTATCTTTATTCTTTTGATCACTCTCCCCTGCCAGCACCCCACATTTACCCTCATCCTATCTCTAAACATTCACAAGATATTAAAATTACTTTAAAACTGAGGCATTATGTCATGCAATATTCCAGAGGTTGTCTGTCTGTACTTTACGGAATTTCATACCACAGATTTGTCTGGAGCTTTACACCATTCTCTTGGTCAACACATTTCAATGCCATGAAAGTAAACGGGAACTCTCAAGCAACTAATATTGTATGCATCATAGATTAAGCAGTTCAGTATTTACTGTTAAGTTATGCACTACATTACTCTTGATACAAGCAGGCATCCTTTCTCCTTTCTCATTTAAACTAATCGTGATGACTGCTCTCCTGCATTTCAACAGCAGGAGCCCTGACCTGCATTTCACCGCATTTACATGCTCCTTTGTTTGTTTCCCCCTTTGTAACCACCCTTGTCGGTCTATCAACCAGACAGCTCTGTAAATATTGTGTTTACTTACGCAATCCTGACACATTCTATTCACCCCTTCTCCATGCTCTCTGCAACTTAAAACTAACTTGGCTTAGCACTTTCCCAGTCGTGATAAAGGGTATTTGACCTGATACCTTGACTCTGCTGCTCTTTCTGCAGATGCTACCTGACCAGCTGAGCATTTCCAACATATTCTGTTTTAATTCCTGCATGTAAGCTATTTTCTATGTTATTGGGACTTCAATTTAAAACCACTGGGGCAGGTGGTGTAACAGCAGTGTAATTAATTGCTCCACGATTGATATGAGAAATAGTGAGATAAAATCATTTGTATCCTGCAGTGTGAATTTTCCTATGCCCAGAGGTTTGTTGCTATCATTTTGTAATAGTGATTTTCTAGTGAAGGTTTCATATGTCTCAAATCACAAAGAGAACCAAGGCAGTTTAATGGCTCATTCAATCATTTATACAGCTGAGTCAATGACATCTTTTAATCTTTCTGTTATAGAATTGTGAGAAGTTTAAGTGGGCATCAGTGTTTAATGCAAAACGTGGTGGCAGATTGATGGTGTTAATCAGTAGCACATTCACCTCAAAAGCGGAAAGCTGTGAGTTTGTGGCCAATTTCAGAGATATGTCTAGGCTGGCAATCCAAAGCTTTCTGGTCCTGCCTCATGCAGTCATGAATTCTGGTATATAAGTAATTACATGAGTAATGAGAAGATGAGGCTCTATGTATGACCTCATTCTCAATTATAGCAAAGATCATCAGGTAAGAACAAACTATATCAACATCTGGATAACTGAGTGAATAATGCACCCCTACCTCCTTCTGAGATTCCCATAATCACAGAAGCCAGACCTCAGCCAAATTTACTCATTCTACATGTTAATAAGAAGTGTCTGAGTCACTGGATACAAGGGCTGTGGGACCCATCAACATCCAGCTGTGATGCTGAATATTTGTGCTCAGCAACTAAATATTGTACAGCACCAATAGTTTCCTGACAACATAGCAAATTGTCCACACGTCTTGTGCACAAAAACTGGACAAACAAAATCCAATTGTGAGAGGCATAGATAAGGTAGATAGTCAGAATCTTTTTTACCCCAGGTTGGAAAGGTGAAATACGAGAGGGGGAAAGTTTAACGGAGATGTGTGAGGCAAGTTTTGTACACAGACAGTGGTAGTCGCCTGGAATGCATTACCAGTGGAGGTGGTAGAAGCAGTGTGATAGCAACATTTAAGAAGCATTTGGACGGACACACGAACAGGCAGGGAATAGAGGGATAAGGATCATGTGCAAGCAGATAGGATTAGTTTAGATTGGCATCATGGTCGGTGCAGACATGGTGGGCCAAAAGGCCTATTCCTGTGTTCTGTGAAATCCATTATCATCCCATTAGATTAATCTTATCCTTCACCACCACTATTTACTGACCAAAAGCATACTCACTAATGCTCATTTGGGATTCTAATAGGACCACTTGACAATGTTCTCCGTTTACTGGAGTCAAACCTAACATGGAGTTGGATGATCTGTTGAAGCAAATCATTTCTGACCCTGGATATTGGTCAAGGAGGTGCTCTGGGCAGCATCTGAAGCTTTGTAACAAGCATGTTTCATGATAATTGAATATTGTTTAATTCCATCCAAACTCTTCAGGTGATAAAGCATTCCAAGGTTTTATGCAGGATGGCATGAAAAAACAAAACATTCTGCTTACACCAATAAATAGCAAGTAGCACTCGTACACACATGGCTTGGGAATGATACTTCAGCGTGAGACGGTGTAACCACTTTTCCTTGCCATTCAATGGCATTGTTATCAGAAACTTTCAACATACTGGGAAACCCCTTGACTTGAAACTTAGCTGGGCCAGATGCATAAATATTAGCCAGTACATTCCCAGTTCTGGCCAGTGGTTTCATTGGGAACAGGTGGCTACCTCTTCATTCTGCAATATCTCAAGTCTGAATTTGTGCCCCATAGATTGCAGTGCAGAAGTCATAGGAGTTTAGATGTACCAGTACTTAGTTGAGCACTTGCATGCACTTCACATCTAGTTCTTTTGCTTTACAGCATGGATGGTTGGTGTATGTAGTGTAACCCCATTCATTTTTGAATAACACATCAGTTCTGAGTATTTTAAGTAGTTTTAAATAGTTTGTAAATTTATTGCAATTTGTGTTTTATTTCTTTAAAATATTTCTTGTTTTAATTACTTAGTCTATTTGAACATTACTTAATATGCTCCAATTGTCAGAAGGCCATTAGTTCAGTGGCCTCAAGATCCACTGCCTGAGGCCTAGTTACCTCACGCAAGAGGACATTTGGACCTCAGGAACAGGTCCTCACTGGGTTACAAACGTCCAACTTATGCACAGACTGTGCAAACGAACAAGTATTTGGGAGACCAGTGGGATGGAGGGGGATGGATTTGCCGGCTGCTGCAGGGCTGCAGGCACCTTCTGCCACCTGGGAATGGAGCATTTCTGCATGCCTTCTCTCCTGTAGAGCCCGTCAAGAGTGTGGAGGAATAATCATTACATGCATGGATAAGGGCAGCCCCAGCAATAGAACCATAGAACCATAGAACCATACAGCACAAAACAGGCCCTTTGGCCCACCATGTTGTGCCGTCCATCAGACCACCCTCACACTACCTAACCCCTTCCTCCTGCATATCCCTCTATCTCACATTCCTCCATATGCCTATCCAACAAGCTCTTGAACTTGTTCAATGTATCTGCCTCCACCACCACCCCAGGCAGTGCATTCCATGCACCAACCACTCTCTGGGTGAAAAACCTCCCTCTGACATCTGCCCTGAACCTCCCACCCATAACCTTAAAGCCATGACCTCTCGTCTTGAGCATTGGTGCCCTGGGAAGGAGGCACTGACTGTCTACTCTATCTATTCCTCTCAATATTTTATATACCTCTGTCATGTCTCCTCTCATCCTTCTCCTTTCCAGTGAATAAAGCCCTAGCGCCTTAAGCCTCTCCTCATATTCAATACTCTCCAATCCAGGCAGCATCCTGGTAAATCTCCTCTGCACCCTCTCCAATGCCTCCACATCCTTCCTATAATGAGGCGACCAGAACGGAACACAGTACTCTAAGTGTGGCCTAACCAGAGTTTTGTAAAGCTGCATCATTACCTCGCGGCTCTTAAACTCAATCCCGCGACTTATGAAAGCCAACATCCCATTGGCCTTCTTAACTGCTCTTTCCACCTGTGAGGCAACTTTCAATGAACTGTGAATATGAACCCCCAGATCCCTCTGCTCCTCCACACTTCCAAGTACCTTGCCATTCACCCAGTACTCTGCCCTGGAGTTTGTCCTTCCAAAGTGTACCACCTCACACTTCTCCAGATTGAACTCCATCTGCCACTTGTCAGCCCAGCTCTGCATCCTATCAATATCCCTCTGTAAGCTCTGACAGCCCTCCACACTATCCACAACACCACCTATCTTAGTGTCATCTGCAAACTTACTAACCCAGCCCTCCACCCCCTCATCTAAGTCATCTATAAATATCACAAAAAGTAGAGGTCCCAGAACCGATCCCTGCGGGACACCACTAGTCACTGCCTTCCAATCCGAGGGCACTCCTTCCACCACAACCCTCTGCTTTCTACATGCAAGCCAATTCTTAATCCACACAGCCAAGCTTCCTTGGATCCCTTGGCCTCTGACCTTCTGAAGAAGCCTACCATGAGGAACCTTATCAAACGCCTTACTAAAATCCATGTAAACCACATCCACCGCACTGCCATCATCAATCTTCCTGGTCACCTCCTCAAAGAACTCTATCAGGCTTGTGAGGCAAGATCTTCCCTTCACAAAGCCATGCTGGCTGTCCCTAATCAGTCCATGATTCTCAAGGTGTTCATAAATCCTATCCCTTAGAATCCTTTCTAACAGCTTACCCACCACAGACGTGAGACTCACCGGTCTATAATTCCCTGGCCTATCCCTATTACCTTTTTTGAACAAGGGGACAACATTCGCAACCCTCCAATCCTCCGGCACCACCCCCGTAGACAACGAGGACTCAAAGATCCTTACCAGCGGTTCAGCAATCTCCTCCCTAGACTCTCGAAGCAGCCTGGGGAAAATCCCGTCAGGCCCTGGAGATTTATCTGTCTTAATATTATTTAACAACTTCAACACATCCTCTCTCTTGATATCAACAACCTCGAGAACATTACCCCTACCAGCACTCCCCTCCGCATCATCAAGACCCCTCTCCCTGGTGAATACCGAAGAGAAGTACTCATTGAGAACTTCTCCCACTTCCGCCGCCTCCAGGCAAATTCTCCTACCTTTGTCCTTAATCGGACCTACCTTCACCCTAGCCATCCTCCTATCCTTCATGTACTTGAAAAAGGCCTTGGAATTTTCCTTAACCCTACTAGCCAAAGCCTTTTCATGTCCCCTTCTAGCTCTCCTCAGCCCTTTCTTAAGTTCCTTCCTTGCTACCCTATATTCCTCACGGGCCCTGTCTGAACCTTGCTGCTTATACCTCACGTATGTTACCTTCTTCTCCCTAATAAGTCGTTCCACCTCTCTCGTCACCCACGGTTCCTTCACCCTGCCATTCCTTCTCTGCCTCACCGGGACATATTTATCCCTAACATCCTGCATAAGGTCCCTGAACATCGACCACATCTCCATGGTACATTTTCCTTCAAAAAGGACATCCCAATTTACACTCCCAAGTTCTCTCCTTATAGCCTCGTAGTTAGCCCTTCCCCAATTGAAAAACCTCTTGTCCTCTCTGCACCTGTCCCTGTCCATGACAATTTTAAAGGTTATGGAGCAATGGTCACTGTCCCCCAAATGCTCACCCACCAATAGATCCTTCACCTGTCCTGGTTCATTTCCTAAAACTAGATCTAACATGGCATTCCCTCTAGTCGGCCTGTCGACATACTGCGTCAGGAATCCCTCCTGGACACACTTAACAAATTCCATCCCATCTAAACCTTTGGCACTAAGCAGGTTCCAGTCTATATTTGGGAAGTTGAAGTCTCCCATTATAACAACCCTGTTATTTCTGCTTCTCTCCAAACACTGCCTGCCAATCTGCTCCTCTATATCTCTACTGCTACTGGGGGGCCTATAGAATACTCCTAGTAGAGTAACTGCTCCTTTCTTGTTCCTTAATTCCACCCATACAGACTCTAGAGATGATCCTTCTACAACATCCATCTTTTCCACAGCCGTAACAGTGTCCCTGACCAGTATCGCCACCCCTCCACCTCTTCTCCCCCCTTCCCTATCCCTCTTAAAACACCGAAAACCAGGAATATTCAATATCCACTCATCTCCTGACGTCAGCCACGTCTCAGTAATAGCCACGATATCATAGTCCCCCATATTTATCCAAGCCCTCAGTTCATCCCCCTTATTCCTGACACTTCTTGCATTTAAGTAAACACACTTCAGTCCATCTTCCTTACTACTTTTATAGCCTGTATTCTGCTTCTCCTTCCCCAAAGCCTCTCTACCTGTTTGATCTAACTTTTCCCCATTCCCTTCTTCCTCTGACCTACTCCTCCGGCTCCCTTCCCCCTCACAAACTAGTTTAAACCCTCCCGAACCACCCTAACAAATCTCGCCGCAAGGATATTGGCCCCCTTCTGGTTTGGGTGTAACCCGTCCTCTCTGTACAGGTCCCACCTTCCCGAGAAGAGATCCCAATGATTCAGAAATCTAAAACCCTCCCTCCTGCACCAGCTTCTGAGCCATGCATTTATCTGCCACCTCCTCCTATTCCTACCTTCACTATCACGTGGCACTGGCAGCAATCCCGAGATTGCTACACTTGAGGTCCTGTTCCTCAATTTTCTGCCTAGCTCCCTGAACTCACTCTTCAGGACCTCATTCCCCTTCCTACCTATGTCATTGGTGCCAATATGGACCACAACTTCTGGCTGGTCTCCCTCCCACTCAAGAATTCTGTGGACCCGATCAGTGACATCCTGGACCCTGGCACCTGGGAGGCAACATACCATCCGGGATTCATGCTCACTGCCACAGAACCTCCTGTCTGTTTCCCTGACTATCGAGTCCCCTATCACTACCGCATGTCTCTTCCCCACCATTCCCTTCTGAGTAGCAATACCAGTCCCAGTGCCAGAGACCTGGTAACTGCAGCTAGGTCCCTGCAGGTCATCCCCCTCAACAGCTTCCAAGGCAGAAAACTTGTTACTGAGGGGAACAGCCTCCGGGGTTCTCTGTCCTGTCTGCCTGCCTGACTTCTTCTTCCTCTTCCCTCCCCTGACAGTCACCATTCTATCTGCCTCCTGAACCTCAGATGTACCTACCCTAAGGAGGGTGACTGTCACCTGATGCACCATGTCTACATAACTCTCTCCTTCCCTTATGCTGTGCAATGTTTGTAGCTGCGACTCCAGCTCATCAACTCTGAGCTGAAGTTCGTCCAGCCTCGAGCACTTACTGCAGATGTGGCCATCTTGGACGGCAGCAAGGTCCACGAGTTCCCACATCAAACAGCTGCAGCACACCACCATGTCCTCCATCTCACTACCATTCTTTTTTCCCTAGTTAGTCCCACCTACAAATCTATAATGAACAAAAGGTAAACCTTGCCTTTACCTACTTACCAGCTACTTACCCTCCTTGCCCCTTCACGCCGAAGCCCCTTGAGCCAAAGCCCAGAACACTCTGCTCCCACTCACTCCGCTGCCCGCTCCAACGCTGCCCGTTCTATAGCCTGTTTGCTTTTTAAGCTGCCCGCGCCGCGCCTGCGCAGTCCAGCCCCCACTCGACTACTTAAAAAACTTATTAAAAAATCTAAACCTTACACTAAAAACCCTAACAAAAACCAACCCTTACACCCAAAAACCCTAATAAAAGTGATAAACAGAGAAAACACTTAGCTGCTCCGAAGTCCTCCGAACCGAAGCCTGAGTCCTCTGAAGTTTTTTTCCTCTCCTTTTTAAGCTGCCCGCGCCGCGCCTGCACATTACTCACATCCTTTTTTGGATATTAGAAAGGAATTTATAGCTTATGATGTACTTTTGAAGTTCAGCCGTTATTGCAGTGTTGAAACCATGGCAGTCAACTTACACACAGTAAAATCGCACAAAAAGCAAAGTGATAATGAACATATAATCTGTTCTGGTGGCAATGGGGGTTGGTATCTAAAGACCAAGACATTGGGAAAAAATATCTTACATTTCTTCAAAATAGAGATCTCTGGTGCCCCAGTGATCAGTCTGACCCTGAGAGGTTTAAGGTTACATGTACAAAGCAGCACTTCCACTTGTGGAACACTGCCCCTGGTGTTGCACTAAAACTACAGTATGGATCAGAATCCTTGTTCAAATTACAAATTTTTTGGAGTAAGTTTCTAAATGAATGCCAAGAATGATGATGCCTTTGGTGTCTCAGTATTATTTTGAAGGCTGTGCCCAGTGTCAGTTATTGGAGCTGTTTCCTCACAGATCCAGCGATGTGGGTTGAATCCTGACCTCTGGTGTTGCCTGTGTAGAATTTGCATGTTCTCCTTGTGGCTGAGTGGATTTCCACTGGTGCTCCAATTTCTTCCCATATTCCAAAGATGCAAGAATTAGTAGGCTAATTATCTGCTATAAATTGCCCTAAGTATGGATGGGTGGTAGAATATGGGAGGTTGATAGGAATCTGGGAAGAATAGGTCACAAGGAAAATTAGTGGAGTTATGGGATTGCTATGTAAACCATCATAGACTTGATAGGCTGAATGGACTCCTTCTGTATTGTAAGGAAGAATGGAAACTCCCCTACTTCAGAACAAGAAAACCTTGCATCCCTACTCCACAGATTTGAGCCCATAATCTGGGTTCACAATTCAGCACTGGGAGTGCTCTGCTCTGCTTCAGGTACTGCAATATTTTGAATTGGCCACTAAACCAGATCAAGGATCCTGACCCGAAACATTGACTCTCTATTTCCCTCCATAGATACTGCCTGACCTGCTGAGTTCTTCCAGCGCCTTTGTGTGTTGCTCCCATGGCTGTAAAAGACTCCATTTCACAAGAAATCCCCTTTTGTCCTTCAAACTTCATCTGGAAAATGACTATCTCAAGAGCTTCACATTCCTCTTGTGCAATATTGCTTGTAAAAAAAACGATTATTTTGTCTCAGATTTCAAAAGTGGCTATTCTGCAAAATACTTGGCTGGTTGACAAGAAGAATGGAAGCACTGAGCTTATGAAAGTGTTGTATAAGCTTAAATCTCTCTCTGTCCCTCTCCCGCCCTCCCCCCAAGTTGCAAGATGGTTTCACAGGGTCAGATGGCCTTGTATTCAGGCTGCCCAATGTGACAAACTCTTGGGCCTAGAAATTCAATGACACAGCACAATGGTTAACACCCTACAAATTAGAATTTCTTTGGACAACAAATCACAAAGCAGGAACAGTGACTTACTCTCTGTTCACAGATCCTGCAGCTCCTGGACATGCACAGTGGCTTCCAATGATAAGTAAGACATGTCAAGGCACCCCCTCCATGAATTTCATTAATATCTACATGGCCTGCAGAAGGCTGGGCTCTTTGTGCAGAAGCAGACCTTCACAATGAATGTGAAGCCTTCTTTGGTACTGGGTTAACTCCAGTGTCGGAACTGGCTTCATGTAGGTCTCCTTTAACTTTAAAAGATATCCCTTGAACGTATGTATGTAAATATAACAACATAAGAGTTAGGAGCAGGAGTAGCTTATTTGACACTTTAGGCATGCTCTGCCACTTATCAAGATCATGGCTGATTTTGTACCCCAGCTCCATTTTCCTGCACAGTCCTCGTGATTCCCTTAATATCCAGAAATCTGTTCTGAACAAATTCAGTGACTGAGCTTCTACAGCCCCTTGAGATAGAAAATTCCAAAGATTCACCACTCTTTGTGTGAAGTAATTCCTCCTCATCTCTGTCCTAACTGGCTGGCTCTTTATTCCAAGACTGTGACCATTGGTTCTGGATCCCTCAACCAAAGGAAACATCCTCCTTGCATCCAGCCTGTTGAGTCAAATAAAAATATTATGTTTCAATGGTTCTCTTCTGTTACTCCTAATGGAACATAGAACAGCACAGCACTGGATAGGCCATTCAGCCCACAATGCTGTGGCCATCTTGATGCCATTTTACACCAAATATCCTCGTCCTGTGTATCATCCATATCCCTTCATTCCCTTTATATTTATGTGTCTATTTAAAAACATTTTAAACTCCACCAAACTGCCTGCTTCCACTACCACCTCTGGTAACCCATTTCAGGCACCTACCACTCTCTATGTAAAAAACTTGTCCCTCACGTTGCCTTTATACTTCCCCACCCCCCCCCCCCCCCCCCCCCACCACCATATCCTCTGGTGTTTGACATTTCTACCCTGGGGAAAAGATTCTGACTGTCTAACCTATCTATGCATCTCATAATTTTAAAAACATCTATCATGTCTCCCCTCAGCCTCTGACACTCAAGGGAGAACAACTCAAGTTTGTCCAACTTTTCCTTATAGCTCATACCCTCTAATCCCATCCTGGTAAACCTCTTCTGCACCCTTTCCAAAGTCTCCTCGTCCTTCCTATAATGGGGTAACCAGAACCGCACACAATACTCCAAGTGTCGTCTGACTAAAGTTTAATATAGCTGCAGCATGACTTCCTTACTCTTATACTTAACACCCCTACTAATGAAGGCAAGCATGCCATATGCCTTCTTTACCACCTTATCCATTTGCGTAGCCACTTTCACTGAATTATGGACCTGGACCCCAAGAGCCCTCTGTACCTCAATGCTATTAAGGGGCCTACCATTAACTGTATACTTTGTCCTTTCACTTGACCTCCCAAAGTGCAACACCTCACACTTGCCTGGATTAAGCTCCATCTGCCACTTCTCTGCCCATATCTGTAACTGCTCGATATCCCACTGTATTCTTGGATAGTCCTTTACTCTGTCCAGAACTCCACCGATCTTGGTGTCATCCGCAAACTTGCTAATCCACCCATCTGCATTTTCATCCAAATCATTGATATTTATCACAAAAAACAGAGGTTCCAGCATCGATCCTTGTGGAACACCACTGGTCATGGACCTCCAGCCAGAATAACAGCCTTCCACCCCTGCTCTCTGTCTTCTATGGGCAAGCCAGTTCCGAATGCAAACTTGCAATTCACTCTGGATCCCACACAGCTTTAGCTTCTGAATCAACCTATCATGAGGGACCTTGTCAAATGCCTTACTAAAGTCCATGTAGATAACATCAACCACCTTACCCTCATCAAGCGCTTTTGTCACCTCCTGAAAAAACTCAATCAAGATTGTGAGGCATGACCTGCCCTACACAGAGCCATGCTGACTGTCCCTAACAGGCCATGCCTTTCCAAATGCACATAAATCCTATCCCTCAGTATCCTCTCCAGTAGCTTCCCTACCACTGACGTGAGGCTCACTGGCCTATAGTTACCTGGATTATCCCTATTTCCCTTCTTGAACAAAGGCACAACATTTGCTACTGTCCATTCCTCCAGGACCTCTCCTGTTGCTAATTAGGACACAGAGATCTTTGTCAAAGCCCCAGCAATCTCTTTCAATATTCTGGAATATATGCTATTGGGCCCTGAGGATTTATCCACCTTAATGCTTTTCAGAAGACCCAGCACTACCTCCTCCTTAATCTCAAAATGTCCCAGCACATTAGCATGCCCCACTCTGTCTTCACCATCCTCCAATTCCTTCTCCTTGGTAAATAATGATGCAAAGTACTCATTTAGTACATCAGACACTTGCTCTGACCCCCAAGCACAAATTCCCTCCTTTATCCTTGAGTGGACCTACCCTCTCCTTAGTTATCCTCTTTTTCTTAGTATAAGTATAAAATGCATTGGGAGTATCCTTGACCCTGATTGCCAAGGACATTTTATGGTCTCATTTGGCCTTCCTAATTGCCTGCTTCAGCACTTTTCTGCTGACTTTATGTTCCACAAGGGCCCAGTCTGATTTTACCTTCCTAAACCTTACGTATGCTTCCTTTTTCATCCTGACTAAATTTAGGACTTCTTGGGTCGTCCAAAATTCCCTTACCTTACCATCCTTGTCCTTACTCCTTACCGGAATGTGCCAATCCTGAACTCTGATCAGCTGGTCTTAAAACAACTCCCACATATCAGACGTGGACTTGTCCGACAGCAGCTGCTCCCAATCAATGCCCCTTAGCTCCTGTCTTCTCCTGTTGTAATTTGCCCTCCCCCAATTCAGTACCTTCCCACAAGATCTAATGTTATCCTTACTCATAACTATCTAAAAACATAATGAGTTGTGGTCACTATTCCCAAAATGTTCACCCACTATCAGGTCTGTCACCTGGCCTGTTTCTCATTTCCCAAAACCAGATCCAGTATGTTCTCTCCTCTGGTTGGACTCTCCAGACACTGTTTCAGGAACCCCTCTTAGATACACTGAAGAAACCCCGCCCCATCTGAGCTTCTTGTATTAAGGGAGTTCCAATCAATACTGGGGAAGTTAAAGTCCCCCACTATGACAACCCTGTTGTTTCTGCACCTTTCCATAATCTGTCTACATATCTGTTCCTCCACCTCTCGGTGGCTGTTGGGAGGCCTATAGTATAACCCCATCAGCGTAATTTTACCCATCCTATCTCTGAGCTCCACCCAAATTGCCTCTGTGGATGACCCCTCCAGTATGTGCTCTCTGAGTACTGCTGTGATGTTCTCCCTTTCAGTAGTGCCACCCCTGCACCCCTTTTATCCCCCTCTCTGTCATGTCTAAAACAACAAAACCCAGGAATGTTGAGCTGCCAGTCCTGTCCCTCATGCAACCAGGTCTCTGTAATGGCAACAACATCATAATGCCATGTACTGGTCCAGGCTCTAACTTCATCCCACCATGTTTATTAGCCTGTCCCTTGCTGTCCTTCTGTAAAAGATAGCTGGGAACGCAAGGGTTAACGACTGGAAGTGTAAGAGTTAATAGTATGCTTCTTAGTAGGCTTTTCATTGTAAATGGGTTCTCAAGGTAAAGAATGATCTCATGTATGGTGTGATTTAGCTTTGTCTAGTTTCAATGCCAGATGCATGTGGGGAAGAAGTTTTTTTAAACATATCTTGTTATGCTAGAAACTTTATGCAAACAATTGCCTGTGTAAGTGTAACTTCTCACCTAGTTTTCCCTTGAAAATGGGTATAAAGATATGCAGTAGCCGAGTCCTCTTTGAGTTGGTTTCGGTATAGAGTTAGGGTTACATGGTTTACTCTATCTCTGTATTCCCCCACTCCCGCTAGCGAAAGCTAATAAAGCATTTATTGTAAGTTCTTTGGTTCTGCTGTTGTCTGATTATTTACAGAAGTGTGGGTCGACTTTGACACTTCCTTTCAGTCTTACTTGTCATACCATCTTTCTTGCCTCAACCCTACCACCTGTTGCCCTGATGCTGTGGTCCCCATCCCCCTGCCACTCTGGTTTAAACCCTCCCGAGTAGAACTAGCAAACCTCCTAGTGAAGATAGTAGTTCCCTCCAGTTCAGATACAAACCATCTTGTTTGTACAGGTCCCACCTGCCCTGGAAGAGAACCCAATGGCCCATAAATCTGAAGCCCTCCCTCCTGCACCAGATCAGCCACGTATTGAACTGCACTCTGTATCTATTTCTCACCTCACTAGCACGTGGCACAGGTCGTAATCCTGAGATTACAACCCTGGAAGTCCTGCTTTTTAACTTTCTACCCCGTTCCCTAAAATCACTTTACAGGACCTCATCCCTGCCTATGTCATTGGTACCTATATGGACCACAACCTCTGGCTGCTCACTCTCCCCTCTCAGAATGTCCTGTACCCACTGCGAGACATCCTTGACCCTGGCACCAGGGAGGCAACACACCATCCTGGAGTCTCTATAGAGGCCACAGAAACGCTGACCTGTGCTCCTTATTATTCAGTCCCCTATCACTATCGCTCTGCCTGATTTCACCCTTCTTTCTTTGCCTCAGAGCCGGGCACGGTTCCACTAACCCAGCTACTGGTGCTGCCCTCTGAAAGGTCATCCCCCCCCCCCCCGCACCGTATTGTGAAGGGTCATGGCTGTCACGTGAAATGACTGCTCACAACCTGGTCGAAAGACACATCACTGTCAATCAAGGTTTGGCTCCACCCACCCATCAGTACACACGTGACCATTGGCACCTGTAAACACCTGTGCACCTGGCCTTGGGCCATTGGCTTCTTTGAACTACCTGGGCTGGACCCTCCAGCCTTCCAGCACTATAAAGAGTGTCACATGTGCATGGTTCTCTCTCTCTTGATTGCTCCAAGGAATCATGAAACAATGCTGAAGAGACCATTGGTAAGATTGTGCACTTCCACAGGGTTAAGAACATTCTAAGTATATTCCTGGTAACATAGAGCCATGCCTGCACTGAGTCAAGGGGTGTCAGGCATCATATTGTTTCTTCCTTGATCATTTGTACCCAGTTCGTTATGTGTGCATGTGTGCACCTTACCCTTGTTGCGATCCCCCCACGTTCGCAATCACCAGTGTGCATGTGTGTATGTGTGTGTTGCTCCTGTTATCCTTTCCCACGTTTGTTTTTATAAATAAATCATTTTAACTCTAAAGACTGTGTCCAGAGTCCTTGTCCTTCGAGACCTTCGAATCTGTTACACAACTGTTACACAACACCCCCAGCAGTATCCAAAGGGGTATACTTATTAGTGAGGGGAATGGTCACAGGGGAACCCTGCTCTATCTCCCTACTCCCCTTACTTCTCCTGGAGTTCACCCATTTATCTGTAGCCTGCACTTGAGGTGTGATCATCTCACTAAAAGTCTCATCTATGATATCCTAAGAATCCTGAGAGTCTACTCAATCTCTCCTTATACAGTAAACCTGCCATACCAGGAACGAATCTGGTATATCTAAGCACCCCTTGAAGTATTTGTCTCTTGAGTGCTCCAGCTCTCCCACCTAGCTCATGACCATGAGACCTTCCAGCAAGTACTCCCAATTCAATTGCAATTCCAATCAGTCCAGCAACTGATTGTGACCATGACTTGCCCCCATTGCACACACCCAATTTGGAATTCCCCACCTGAGCTTCAATGTTCTAATTACCCCCTTTCCCAATCCCTGCCCTGACCCTTCCATCTCCAGTCCTGTTGTTTTCTCTTCCACCTTTCCATGCAACCTATGACCTACCTGTTTCCCAGAGAGATTGGAAAGCTTGGAGAGTTGGCATAGACTCATTGGACTGAACGGCTTATTCTAGATATGAGAAAACTTGCTTGTGTCAACCATGTTCCATTCTGCACAATGTCTTGGGCCTCATACATAATGGCAACTTGCAGTAGTGTACCCTGAAAAAAAAACATACATT
This sequence comes from Pristis pectinata, assembly GCF_009764475.1. Classification (NCBI taxonomy): domain Eukaryota; kingdom Metazoa; phylum Chordata; class Chondrichthyes; order Rhinopristiformes; family Pristidae; genus Pristis; species Pristis pectinata. The sequence continues at coordinate 47,388,795 of NC_067411.1, read as the reverse complement.
CACTTCCCCAGCACTGCCCATGTAAGAGATCTGCCACGGCAGCAAGAAATTTGCTTTATTTATTTTGCCAAAACACCATTTGGTCATTTCTTTCTCTTTGAAACATTTAACAAACCTAACCCTATAGTACCTGGCCTTTGATATTATCACCTATATGTATTAGTAATTAATGTATTAATCCATATTTTGAAACTTCTTAGCTTGGTAAGTTAATGCTTTCATTTAAACATGAGGAAAAATAAGTTGCATGCTAATACTTTACAACATCACAGGACTATCTCAATCCATTTTGAAATAAAGGCCATGTAATGACTTCTTTGAAAAAGAGCTAGGTATGACCTATGTTCAGTGGCAAATTCTCTTTGATCAAAGCTTGAAGCTCCAATTGAATAATAACTGCATCATATATTCATCATGCTGAAGCTTGAGAGAGCTTAAATGAAGAATTGCTGAGAAGGGGCCTCTTAAACGTACTTGTATTTCTGAGAGTGGATGCAGAGTAGTGTGGCTAATTTATTGAAATGATACTGGAAAGAAAACAGTTACTTGACACAATAATTGACTGGAGAGAAGTATAACACACCTGTGTTTGTTACCTTAACGATGGTGTTTTGTATAATTTAATCTCCTACATAACAGCCGCAAGTTCCAGAGAATCCCAGGAGATATTAAAATTGTAATCTGAAGCAAAAGATTAGCAAACCTTGGCTCATTTCTAAAGTGTAAAACAGAATGAATTACCTTTTCCATAATCATTCTCGCCAACTATGGTGTTGACACAATAAAGCTGGTGTCAGATGGTGTACTTTAATTGCTTCTCTTTGGTGCGTAGGTTTGATTTATGCATTTAAGTATGTCCTTTTATCTTCCTCCTTCCCGTGCAACTTCTCTATTCATTAAAGATTTATCTCTTCTCATTTCCAACTCTCCCTTTTAGGTTTACCAACAAGGTTACAGAATAGTCATTTTAAATCCTTGGAACCAGGATAATGAGGTTGAGCAGCTGTGTGTTGGTGCTTGAGCCATATAATGCTCAACTCCAAAAACTCAGATCTTCTTGATTTTTTTTACAGTCATCGCTATTGAAGAATTTCCTATAGAAACAGAAATGCTTGGTGCTTTTTTCATTTATCGCCAGCAGTAACACTTGGGTCAAGTACAGCTGGAATTAGGAAATGTCCTGTCTAATGAGATCCATGCAGACGGACATAATTATTCATAACAACACACAAAAAGCTGGAGGCAGCATCTATGGAGGGAAATGAACAGCTGATGTTTTGGGTTGAGATCCTTCCTCAGGCTAAATAATCACAGAACTGAGCAGTATAAATAACTGATCCCCTAGGAGAAAATGAGGTGGAGGTAGAAACCCTCATTACATTAAGTACCTGGATGAGCCATCAACTATAAGGTTATGAGGCCTGAGCTGGGAAGCCAGATTAACCTAAATAGCTCATCTTGGGACCAACATAGACAAAGCAGGCTGAATGGCCTTCTTGTGATAAATGTTCAGTGCATTTCTATCATTCTACAAGAATGTACCTTTTCTGTTCCACTTGGAGCTATGATTATCACGGAGACACAAGAGAGACTGCAGATGCTGGAAATCTGGAGCAACAAACACGAAATGCTAGAGGAACTCAGCAGGTCAGGCAGCATCTATGGAAGGAAATAAACAGTCGACGTTTCAGGCTGAGACCCTTCATCAGGACTGGAAAGAAAGAGGGGAGAAGCCGGAATAAAAAGGGGGTTGGGGGAGGGGGAGGAGCACAAGCTGGCAGGTGATCGGTGAAGACAGGTGAGTGGGGAAGGTGGGTGGGTGGGGGAGGGGGGGGAAGTGGGAATGATGTGAGAAGCTGGGAGGTGATAGGTGGAAAAGGCAAAGGGCTGAACAAGATGGAATCTGATAGGAGAGGACAGTAGACCATGGAATAAAGGGAAGGAGGTGGGGAATCAGAGGGAGGAAGGTGTGGGTGAGGAGCAGGTCGGGAGGGTGGGGGAGGGGGGATAAGGGAAAACTGAAGGAGGGCAGGAGTGAAGAAGAAGAAAAAAAATTATATCTGAGGGAAGGTACCATAGTGATTTAATTATTGGATCTGCCATCCTGAGACCAAGTTTAAGGATCTGGAATCCAGATCCCACCCAAGCAACTAGGCAGCTTTGATTTGGCCAGGTAAATAATCTGGAACTTTAAAAAAATGGTTATTTCTTCCTGGAATATGAATATCACTGTTAATTCCAGCATTTATTATCCATCCCAACTTACCCCTAGACTGAGGATATAATTAAGAGTCAATCATATTTGTGGTTCTGGAGTCACGTGTCAGCCAGACTGAGTAAGGTGGTAAATTTCCACCCTGAAGATCATTCATGAACAATATAGGCATTTTCTAACAATCCATTCATTTGATGGTTATCTTTATTGAGACAAGCTTAGCGGCCCGTACTCACGGGACTTGAACCGTCATTGGTGGCCGCGGGCGGACGCGCAAGAGCGCGTCATAAACTAACCGCGGGGCGGGCCTTCCGGCAGGAACCTTACATCACGTCTGCCGGAGAGGCTCTCGGGTACTTCTGGGTGCGCGTGCGTTTTTGCTTGTTACAGTAAAGTGTGCTCCGGTTCAGCCTCCACGTCTCTGAGTTTTCCTTTCAGCAACGCGTCGCGTTTGGCTACACAAGTGCATTTTTAAAATAAATTCTAAATTTATTTAATTAGATGGATTGCAATTCCCCAGCTGCCTTGTAGGGACTTGAACTTGTCTCTCTGGATCAATGATCTAGAACCCTGGTTGGTAGCCTATAATCTACCCACCAGGCTCTGCATCCTTGGAGATATAATCCTACATGGTCTGTTATAGCAAGCCACTCTGTGTCACAAAAGTTGGATTAGTCTATTGTCATATACACCAGGGTGCAATGAAATTCCTTGACAATGGTTCAAAAAGGTGCCTCACCACCAGCTTCTCAAGGACAAATAAGAATAAGCATTCAGTGATGCCCATTGTCCAAGAACGTGCATAGAAAATATTAAATTAACCATAGAACAAAGGTACCTTGCTGGTGATCATAATAAAGCTGCACAACAAAAATATTTATTTCTGCACTGTTTCTGTTTTTTTTATGAGACTTCTGTGTCCATTTTGCATCTAGATTTATTGCTATTCTTAAAATATCTATTCCATACAAAGTAGCATTTTCTCCTGTTGTCATTTTGCAGCAGTTGCTGCTACATCCAGCCGCATTTACTGGGATGCTCTGTGACATGTTTTCTAACATGGCTTGATGAGGCACAAGGAATGCAAGACATGTGTCACAGGACCTTCTCCATTTGTCATTATTTGTGCTGGTAGTTCCTGAAACTAAACCAAAATTTCAGCAGTAGCTGTTCCAGAACCTGTCTGGAGATCACAGGACTCAATTTTGCCTAAAAGCATATCCTTGCAAAACCATCTTTTCATCTGATGTCTGTTAGAATGCCTGCCAGTACAGGTTTTAGCAACTTCAGCCAATTTCCCAGTGTACATTACTTCACATCACAAACTGCTCATGATTCTTCTGTCTCCTCTTTTCAAAATGTACGTGCTGCCAGTGAAAGAAAGGACACCCTTTGCATATAGCGTGCATGGCTGGATGTGAAGCAATATGTGTCCAGCAGTAGTCCCAGAGATAGTGCCACTCTAACTATATGGAGCAAAATGATTATATTAATTTTAAAGAGGGGATGCAACTTTGCCAGCACCAAAGAATAATTGAAAAATGATATTAATCAGAATTTTATTTGAAAAGCCAAAGAATTTCAGATGCTGGAAATCTGAAATAAAACATATATAATACTGCTGAGTATTTCCAGTATTTTCTGAATGTATTCACAATTTTACTATGTTTTTAAACACATCATTTTTAAAGTATTAGCCAATATTTAATTGTGGCCTACGGTATTTCATAGCAGAGAAATGGACAATCGAGTTTGGCTGCAAATGAAGTCTTTAGTGAACTTCAGAAAATAATTAATCATTTGCAAGGTGGTGGGTGAGGACACAAGAGACCAGATAATGCAAATCATTTTTCTTCACTATAAAAGCGACTTCGCCTTATCAGTATTGCCAACAATTGGTGTTTATACATTGCCTTTTTACAAGTAAAACACTCTGAGTAATTAAGCAGGGAGGTCATCAGAAATTTGACACTAAGTTACATAAAGAGACTCATACAGGCAGCACCATGGCACAGCAGGTAGTGCTGCTGCCTCACAGTTCCAGTGACACTGATTCGATCCTGATCTCTGGTGCTGTCTATATGGAACATTCTCCCTGTGACAACGGTGTATCATCTGGGTGCTCTGTAGTTTGTAGGCTGGTCCACACCCCAAAGACATGCTAGTAGGTTAAATGGCTCCTGTAAATTTTCCCTGGTGTAGGTTAAAGGCAAAAAAAAGAAATCAAAAGGAAGTGGGCATGTGTGAGAGAGAATATACTTTAGGGGTTCAGGGTAATAAGGAGAGAGGGAATGGGACATGGGATTGCTCCTCTGAGAGTTGGCATGGACCCAGTGGGCCAAATGACCTCCTGTTATATTGGTATTTGTACAAGGCAGGTCAAGAGAGTAGGTTTAAAGGTGTCCTAAAGGAGGAGGGGAAAATAGGGAAGAGGTGAGGTTCAGAGAGGGAAATCCCAGGTGAGAACCAGTCTGCTGAAGGTACATCTACCAGTGAAAGATAGTTTGTAAGAGAGGCATATAGCTCAGAAAACAGACCCATCTGCCCACCATGCCTGTCCTGAACATCAAGCACCTACTTATGCTCATTATATTTTGTTCTCCCCACATTCCCATCAACTCCCCCTGAATTCTTGCACTCACCTACACACAAGGAATAGTTTACAGTGGCCAGTTAACCTTCCAGCTCACACAGTTTTGGGATGTGGGACGGAACTGGAGAACCTAGAGGAAACCCATGCAGTCATAAAGAGAACATGCAAACTCCACACAGACAACACCAGCAGTCAGGATTGAACCCAGGCTGCTGGAGTTGTGAGGCAGCTGCTCTATGAACTCTGCCACTGTGCAGAACACTAAGGGTGAACTGTGATATTTTCAGAGTTATGCACAATAACTGTCCTGCAAGATGCAGATATGCAACAAAACTTTACAGCTGTTCCTCAGAAAATATATGCAACAAAATATATGCAACAGATATGTAACAAAACTTTACAGATGTTCCTCACAAAATATGTCTGACACAGTGGTGGTAAGTTGTGTTAGTTTTAATGATATTGCTTGAGGAAGAAGTGTTAACTAGGTGACTGAGAACATTCTTTCTTCTGTGCTGCTAAGTGCCAAGAGATCTTTGACATCTGCCTAAGACACAGGGTTCCTCCACTTCTCTCATGATGCGGATGGCTCATGCCGTGACTTTCCAACACTTTCTGTTTTCAAATCCTTACTGGTGATTGTTTTTTTCTAAGTGAGTGATTGCTCAGCTGTGACAACATTAACAGTGGAAAAGCAAGTCATTAGTTCAAACTAATGAAGCCATCAACAGTGAGCAAGATTATCATGAGATTGGGTTTCGAGGTTATCTGCCATTTGAACTCTCATTTCACTTGCATGATTATTTTTGTCACTTCGTATCCAATCCATTGTGCTTAACCACAATAAGGAAAATAACTTTTGATTTCAGGAAGATGAAATGGGCGGCATGGTAGTGTAGCAGTTAGCGTAACGCTATTACAGCACTGGCTTATCAGGGTTCAATTCCCGCCGCTGTCTGTAAGGAGTTTGTACATTCTCCCTGTGACGGTGTGGGTTTCCTCTGGGTGCTCCAGTTTCCTCCCACATTCTAAAGATGAATGAGTTAGTGGGTTAACATGGGTGTAATTGGGTGGTGTGGGCTCATTGGGCTGGAAGGGCCTATTAACATGCTGTATAAATAAAGTTTTAAAAAGATGTTTGTATTATTTCTGAGCCCACTCCTCCTCTCCATTAACCAAGAGAATTTAACAACAAACAAATCTCCATTAGAAAGCAAGGTGCTCACCAACATGAGGCTAATAGGTGTAATTCCTGATACAATAGTACACACAGTGAGCACATTCATGCGATTATAGCATTTAAATTAAATTACAAGATTAATGTACACAAAGAAGTACTTAATAAGTACACAAAGAAAAGTTAAAAGATCATTGCCTGGAGGAACTCATATTTTGGCATTGTGTTATACCTGGTTGTTTATGGGTCATATTACACCAGACGCCACAATGATGAATGTCATAGGGTCTTACAGCATGGAAACAGGCTCTTCGGCCCAACTTGTCTATGCCAACTGTGTTACGCAGAGAGCTGGTCCCATCTGCCCACGTTTGGCCCATAGCCCTCCAAACCTCTCCTTTCCTTGTACTTTTCTAGATGGCTTTTAAACATTGCTAATGTGCCTGCCTCAACCACTAATTCTGGCAGCTCATTCAAAATACGCACCACCCTTTGCGTGAAGAAGCTGACCCGGATGTCCCTTTTAAACCTCTTGCCTCTTATTCTAAACCTATGCCGTGCCGTTTTCTTTTCAGCATCTCCTTCTGGGAAAAGGACTAAGTGCTTTCACCCTGTCCATGCCTCTCATGATCTTATATACCTCTATCAGGTCACCCCTCAATCTCCTATGTTCCAGGAAATAAAGTCCTAGTCTAACGCAACCTCTCCTTGTAACTTAGGCCTCCAAGTCTAGGCAACATCCTGGTAAATCTTTTCTGCACTCTTTCCAGTTTAATAATATCTTTCCTATAACAGGGTGACCAAAACTGTGCATAATACTCCAAGAGCAGCCTCACCAACATCTTGTATAATTGCAACATAACATCCCAACTTCTATACTCAATGCCCAACTGATGAAGGCTAGTGTACCAAACACCTTCTTCACCACCCTATCTAACTGAAATGCCACTTTCAGTGAAATGCGCACTTGCATTCCTAGGTCCCTCTGTTTCATAACACCCTCAAGGGTCCTCCCATCACTGTATAAGTCCTACCCTTGTTTGACCTCCTAAAATGCAATACTTCACGTTTATCTGGATTGAAAGCCATTGCCAATCATCAGCCACATACTAAGTTGATCAAGATTCTCCCTTCAATTTTTCATAACCCTCTACACTGTCTACAACTCTAGCTATTTTAGTATCATCCGCAAAACTTACTAACCATACCTTGCACACTTACATCCAAATCTTTTATACAAGTTACAAACAAAAAAGGTCCCAACACTAACGCCTGTGACACAACACTAGACACAGGCCTACAGTCCAAGAAACAACCCTCGACCATCACTCTCTGCTTCCTACTACTGAGTCAATAATGAATCAGAACCAGAATCAGAAACAGAATCAGCTTTATTATCACTGACATATGTCATGAGGTTTGTTGTTTTGTGGCAGCAGTACAGTGCAAGACGTAAAAATTACCATAAGTTACAAAAATAAATAAATAGTGCAAAAGAGGAATAACAAGGTAGTGTTCATGGGTTCATGGACCGTACAGAAATCTGATGGTGGAGGGAAGAAGCTGTTCCTGAAATGTTGAGTGTGGATCTTCAGGTTCCTGTACCTCCTTCCTGGTGGTAGTAACATGAAGAGGGCATGTCCTGGATGGTGAGGGTCCTTAATGATGGATGCCGCCTTCTTGAGGCACCACCTCTTGAAGATGTCCTTGATGGTGGGGAGGGTTGTGCCTGTGATGGAGCTGGCTGAGTCTACAACCCTCTGCAGCCTCTTTTGATCCAATGCATTGGAGCCTCCATACCAGCCAGTGATACAACCAGTCAGAATGTTCTCCATCGTTCATCTATAGAAATTTGCAAAAGTTTTTGGTGACATCCTAAATCTTGGTATTGGTATTGGTTTATTATTGTTTTTTTCACTGCACCTCGGTTCACTTGCACCGAGGTGCAGCGAAAAATTTGTCTTGCATACTGATCGTACAGGTCAATTCATTACACAGTGCAGTTACATTGAGTTAGTACAGAGTCCATTGATAAATCTCCTCAAATCCTAATGAAATAGTGCCACTGGTGTGTCTTCTTCATGATTGGATCAATGTGTTGGGCCCCGGATAAATCCTCTGAAATGTTGACACCCAGGAACTTGAAGCTGCTCACCTTTTCTACTCTGCTATCTCCCCCTGGATCCCATATGATCTAACCTTCCAGATTAGCCTGCCATGAGGCACCTTGTCAAATGCCTTGCTGAAGTCCAAATCAACAACATCCAACCACCTTACCCTCATCTACCCTCTTGGTTACCTCCTTGAAGAACTCCAAGAAATTTTTCAGACCCAACTTCCCACACACAAAGCCGTGCTGACTGTCCCGAATCAGACCTTGTCTCTCCACATGTTGGTAGATTTTGTCCCTCAGAATCCTCTCCAGCAATTTACCCACCACCGATGTCAGACTCACCGGCCTGTAGCTTCTTGGCTTGATTTTGCTACCCCTTTTAAACAACGGTACTACGTTAGACACTCTCCAGTCCTCTGGAACCTCCATATCAGCGAGCATAGTGAATATTTGCTGGAGCAATGTAGGGTGACAATGTTTCTTGCCAGACATCAGAAGGCAAAGAGAAGGGAAAACTTTTCTGGAGGTGCACTGCAAAATAGTTCTGCTGTATACTGAAACTGAAAGTGATTCCGCACCATCAATGTTCAGCTGGCATGTGACAAGAGACTGCAAATGATTCAGATCAATACCAGGACCCAGACCGAGGTGTCCATGTGAAAACTAACATCATAGAAATTCCAGCTCACATTACTGTTTACTTTAGTTCCACACAACTGGACCGAAATGCGATCACTCTCAAAAATCCGACAGAGTACTTCCTGGTGTGAGTCATGCATGTGCATCTACCTACTGTCAGTGTCAGATGCACCTCAAATGGCAGTGGTCACCTTTGGAATATAACTGAGGAGATTTGTCCACGTTGTCCCAGAAATAATCACCCTTTGCTTGTTCCCAGGACAATCATGTTTAATTGTGTGTTATCAGACTGGGTTACTACAGGTTAGGTCCCATTACTTACCTTCTGAACTCCCCACACACCTCACCTTCTTTGATACTATTTCCTGGAAAACATCATTTCCACGTCCCATATCTTACATGTTTCTGGCCCTGACCATCCCCCTTCCACCACTCCCCACTTCTCCAACTTGCCCCCAGCCCAATACCCTCATTGGCCCTGGCTCTGACTGCCTGATTGACCAATTCCCCAACCCTTCCCATTCTCAACAACCCCAGCAAAGTGTGATCTCTGGCCAACTGACAATTCTCTAGCCCCTCCATATGACCACAGTGGCATTCAATGCTGCACTCCTTCCCCCTCCAAACAATGGCTGGTCCACCACCCAGACGTAGTTGATGTTTCTGACCAACTACCCTTGTTTCTTCTCAAGCCCCCAGACTTGGCAGCAGATGCCACTGAAGTTATCAGTGGTGTATCCACAACTAGTACTGCTGCTCAAAGACTGTATTCTGTGCCTTTGATGGCACAGTATCACTTCTACCCCCTTGTCTTTGAAGGCTGTCTTGAAGCTGGTATGTTACAATGACTTTCCTCAACAATTTTAAAACCAAGCTGGCTGAGGCAGTGGGCCATTGATGATTCCATCAGAGCCAACTGCCTGTCCTTCTTCAGAGTGAGGAAGTAAAGGGTTAAGAAACTGTGACTGACTGTAACTATACATATAGCTGATGGAAAAATAACTTGCAGGCAAGAGCAGGCAAGCTACTGACTCAAGCTAGGTGATAACTGCTGTGTCCGGGACCTTGGTGACAGGCTAATATACTAGACGATAAGGGTGGTGGGGGTAATAAACAGACTAGAGGAAGCTTGTTTTAAACAATGAGGGGAATACCTGTCTTTGAATCTCTTGATTATAACTCAATTATGTTGGACAATAGATGCGATGTCTGTCTTTGGTTCTCTGAGGCCTGACCGAAACTCGTGGAGCCGAATTCATTAAGTGTGCATGACAATATCTGTATAAATTACTGTCTGCTGCTTTGGACTGCGGAGACCACCGATAAAGACTCTACATGAGAGTTTGAGGAGAATTCTCCCACAGTATACTGCTAATAAACGTGTTTTATCGAATCAACCTTGTGGCACTGTGTTACTTTGCAGCAGACAGAGGTGAGAACTCAAAATCAGGACAACAATTTGGCCAGCCAGCCAGGAGTCCAAGACAAGGTTTCGGAAGCGGTGTGAGCAATCGACGGGGATAACCACTATCTGAGGCGGAAGGGCCCACAAGGTAAGATTCACCTTGATCCCTCTCAGGGAGTTGGACACCTGATCGATCCCTTCGCTTGTCGAATATCCTCTGGTGGACTCCTTGTAAACCTGTCCAAGTGCCACAGGTAAGAGGGGTTCTGGGGTTCAAGTCGAGGTTAGTTTCAGGTTCAGGGTTCGAGTCCCCAGTTAGGTTCATGTTCGGGGTTCAAGTCCCCAGTTAGTTTCAGGTTTGGATTTCGAGTCCCTGGTTAGTTTCGCATTTGGGGTTCGAGTCCCCAGGTTTGGGTTTTAAGTTTGTGAATTTCAAGGTTTTGAGCTCTAAGTTTTGAGATTGGTTCTCCGGTACTACGACCCTTACCACCCTGCCTTAGACCGGTTCTTAAGAGGGGTAATCCCGCACAGAGAGGTCAGTAACCTGAAGTGGGTGAAGGAAAGAGACCGATCCTATAGATAATCACAGCGATTTGTACCATACGGTTGGAAAAAAAGTGGGACAAACTCTCGATAAGTCTGGGTCCAATACCCAACTATCTAAGTCATGTAAAGACGATCCGAAAAATGAGAATAACTTCCGTAAATTATCGGCGTGCCTTAACAAAAAAATTGGGAAATGAAATATGGCCATTAAGGGGAACTTGGGATGTGGATAAGTGCCTAAAGGCAGAAAGGGCGATTTGGGAGCGCAATACAGGGGAAAAATGGAAAATGTTAATGTCCACTTGGAGAAAAACGGCTGAAGGCCTAACAAATAGATCTAAACAGAATAGTTGGGAACATAATGCACGCAGAAGGGGGATTAGTGTGTGATGAAGAGTTCTAACGTCTCAGTGTGGAGACCACGATGCTGAGAGAAACAGAAGGGAGAGGGAAAAGGTAGATCAGAAAAAAAAGGAAAAACGTAGGAATAAAAAAATAAGGATAAAATGGAGGTACCTCCTGACATGTCTGGCGTGTCCCTTTTGTTCCAAAGTAATGATACAGATGAAAGTGAGGAGGATTGGATGATCTGGCCCGCAGTCCCTACCTACCCCCTGTTTCACTGCCGCCCTCATATAATGCTACTAGTCTGCAAGCCATTTCGCTCTCACCACCAACGACTGCAAGCCAAGTCCCGCCCCAAGGACAATTCCATGGCCCTATTGCGTTCCGAACTAGGAATCAACTTAGACGGAGAGAAAGCCCGCATACAAACGGCTCTAAGGCCACAGACAAGCGACGAGACTTTTTGGTAGGGGACAGACCTTTAGTAGGTCCTCAGACGGACACCGATTATGACTCCGATTCTACCACTGATAATGACGACCCTAAAGAACCCGGCCCACCACCTATGTTGAGTGAGGTAAAGGGTATCCAATGCACCCCAATGGTCCAAGAGCCCCAGCGGACAGACCCCCTTAGGCGCCACCACCACCCCCTCGTAATTACCCAGGACCCAGAAGACCCCAGCAACCCGCACCAGCGAGTGCCAGGTTGACAGGATGCTATCCTGACCATTGGCAGCGGGACTGACCCCACTACCATCAACGGCAGGCTAGACTCCCAGAAAACGACAACCTTTTTCCACTGGCAACCCGTTTTCCGCCTAACTAGCTATGGGAAGTAATCATGTCGGCCACCGAAATTGTCTATGGACGTCCAGGAAGAACCCCATGGGATGCTGACACCCTGCCCCCCACCCAGGTTGACCTTAACATCATGGGGGATGAACCGCAAAGATATTTCAGACAACTTATGTCCTCTTTAAAGTTTCTTCATTCACAGGTGGAGAGTGCCTTCAAACCACTGGAAGGACAGAATGCGGAGTTGCCTGACCTGGAAATCGGAGATTTGGTACTGATACGAGATTGGGAGTGCCCTAAACTAGGACCTCAGTGAAAGGGCCCCTTCCAGATACTACTCCAAACTCCTACAGCTGTGAAAGTACAGGGCCAGGAACACTGGATTCATCTGAGTGACTGTAAACGATGGCCACCGGAAGGAAAATGGTGTTTCTTAAATCTGGACTCCTTACCATTACTGGTACTCTTGCATGGGCATTAGAGGATAATTTGTTTTACAAAGCACGTATACAACTACACCGGAATCGCACCATTTGCTACCCCTTGGTAGAATCAGTGGAAGGTCTTTTTGTAGCCACACCAAGCTGGAGCCCCAGGGCTCTCTTAAAATATGAACACTCAAAAACAAAGTGTATTGGGCAGACAGGAACTCATGGGAGGGTGTGGCCGGGTAAATGCTTCATAAAGGATGGGGTTGTGGGATAGCAATCGAACAGCACCCGATATCATGTGCCACCACCACTTGTGTAGAGAGGATATGTGGATTTAGGGGGGGGATGGTTTAGGTGTGAGTGTGCTACCACTAGGTGTGTTAAATTACTTGCAGGGGAGTGATGGGTTTGTGGGGAAGGGAACGGAACCCATGTGAAATTGTCTAATGTCTCTTTAGAATGGCTAACCAGGGAGAATTACTTGAGAAAGCATGGGAGAAATGTTGTTGGAATCTCTTGGTATTCTCAGATGTCCAGTCCACAGCAATCGGATAATGTAACCTGTTAGCGGGCCAAGGAAGGGTATGTGTTCCTCTTTAATGGTACTTACACTACCGTCACCCCCACTCTGCCAGCCTGGTTTGCAATAGGGACGATCGGGCCGGTCACGGTCCCCTGCCCCCAGAAGGCTCATGTCCGACGAAGACTTGTGGTGCGGTCAGTTAGTGAGGAGTTCTGTGAGGACTGGAGGGATCCTGTTACAATGGGCTCTCCCTTATCGTCGTTAGGCTATGGGTTTCTGAGAATTCTCTCTCTGGGGGGTTCGGCAGGAACTATAGCCACAAAAAACCGGAACTACCTTATTTGTGGACTGGCCGTGCTGGGAAATAGTACCATAAAGGGCCTGGAGGCAGTGAACCAGGAACTGGCGGAGCTTCAACTTTATGCCCAGCAGACCCTGTATGCTGTGGACTACCAGTTGGCTCAGCAAGGAGGAGTATGTGCCATAGTAGGGGACAAATGTGTCACCAATGTGAAAGATGAGTCCTGCAACATTTCCCATGCCATTCAGGACATTCAGAAGCAGGTAGCTTTAGGGAGGGAATTACAGGAGGGGGGGGTTGGTTGGGGGGCTACCAGGACGATCGTGGGCATCATACCTGCTGCATGGAACAGTGGGGTTAATCGTTATTATTATAGTATACTGTGTGGTGCCGGCCTGTTTAAATACTTGTTGCAAGGTCCTTATTAATAAACTCTCGGCCCCGTTCTCGGCGCCTCTCTAGATTATCATGAAATGATAACAAGAAGGAATGAGGAAGTAAAGGGTTAAGAAACTGTGACTGACTGTAACTATACATATAGCTGATGGAAAAATAACTTGCAAGCAAGAGCAGGCAAGCTACTGACTCAAGCTAGGTGATAATTGCTGTGTCCGGGACCTTGGTGACAGGCCAATATACTGGACGATAAGGGTGGTGGGTGTAATAAACAGACGGAGGAAGCTTGTTTTAAACAGTGAGGGTGATACCTGTCTTTGAATCTCTTGATTATAACTCAATTATGTTGGACAATAGATGCGATGTCTGTCTTTGGTTCTCTGAGGCCTGACCGAAACTCGTAGAGCTGAATTCATTAAGTGTGTATGACAATATCTGTATAAATTACTGTCTGCTGTTCTGGACTGCAGAGACCTCCGATAAAGACTCTACATGAGAGCTTGAGGAGAATTCTCCCGCAGTATACTGCTAATAAATGTGCTTTATCGAATCAACCTTGTGGCACTGTGTTACTTTGCAGTGGACAGAAGTGGGAACTCAAAATCAGGACAACAAGAGGATACATCAATGCTAAGTGCCCCTGGAGAGGGACCACACAGTGTCTGCCGTCTCGTGACCAGTGGGCATTGCAGATGGGACAGTGCATCCTGATGCCAGTAAAAGTTAAACCACTTTTTGTTGCTGTTTTAGTAAAAGGAAGTAAGTTTTCATCTGCCTCGCTCAGAGATGGGTCACTAGCAGCCATATCAGCTTCACCCCAAGAAGTATGAGCAGGGCTCCTGCTTGTTGTCAGTCTGCATGAACTGTCACAACCTGAATATGTGCCGCTCATATTTCATTCAGTTCACCAAAGACAACAGCTGTGTCAAGTTGAACTGAATTATAAATGGAGCTGGATTGTAACCTAATTCAGTGAGAGAAAACTCTATAGTATGTTGAACATTATTCACTTTAGTTAATGTGGGATAGGCTGATTTCACTGGAGCTAGCCTTTCCCAGTATTGGGCCCATGCCAATTCTTCCAACCATTCTATGGCACAGTTAGCACCGGCTAGTCGTAGAGATCATTATTATGAGTAGAGGCTTCTACCTGCATTGCAATTAAATGGCATGGATTTAATCATGAATCACAATTCCCCATATTCATTTTTGTGGGTTGACCAATTTAGCCATCATGTTAAGCATTTGCATGGGAATACAGCAGTCTGTAATTTTTAGGTTTATGTAGATTTGTTTATCTACCTGATCACTTGACCTCACAGTAACCTAACTATATATCCAGAGCTTTTTGTGTTGGTAGGTAAGATTGATCTTAGCACAAACAAAATATGCCAAGTTAATTCAATAGACCTGTGGGGCTTAAAAAGTTTCTTTGCCACAATAACCCTATTTCTAAATGAGTTACTTTTTGCTTGCAGGTTGCAGGGGTTTGTGGTCAGCAACATGTAGCTCTGTATTACCTCATGTAAGCATTAATATATTGTTTGTACAGGCAACCCCTCCATTCCAGGGGGGTTGTGTTCCTAGAAAATGGGCCATATTGCAATTTACTGTAATATGAAGGCATGTCATCTGCACACATGTCTAGATGTACTTACTGTTTTTTTACATAAATTCCTTGAGAGCAAATTTTATTCTGAATCTCAAATTTTTGGATAGTGATTTGTGAATTCTGTTCAGGTGGAATTCCGTAACCCAGAGAGCCATAACGCAGGGTTCACATGTATAGAGCTCTGGCATGTCTGAGGTTGTTGAAAGATGCTATATAATGTTCCTTCTTTAACATAAAAGATGCCAATGCTACTTAATTAAATATTTTGCATTCTCTCTGAACACTGAGCAACTAGGCTGCAGTTTGTCAAAAATAATTCCACTTCCTTTGACCTTTCAACCACCAATAATTCTTGCAGCATAAGTTGAACAAATTTAAACAGCAGATTCACTGAATCATGTTGCTAGTTCTCTCCACTGAATGGAAAATTAACTGGATGTTGCAGCACTGAAATGCCAAGTGATTTCAGTGATGGATCTGTTAACGTCTTAAAAAATGTCTTTTGTTTTTGTTTTGGAAAGAACATCATGAGTGACGAATGATCTTTCTTCCTATGGATGCAAAAAATCCCTGTGCACATTTCCCACAATGGTCTAATTCTAGATGTGATTTAGAAACTTTCAATTGATCCTAATAACTTTTCACTGGCTGTACATGGTGCAGTTCCTTGACATTCAGTCCCTGTCCTGGCTTTTTCTCCCATGATGAACAGCAAAGATCTCCTCCAGCCTTCTGCTTTTTCCTAATGAACACTTCCTCTGTATGCTGTGTGTGGGGAGAATGCAGAATGAAGAAGAAAATAAGAGTAGAGACACAGACAGGATGTTTCCAGCTCCACATGAATGCATTTTTCATAAAACACTTTCCTATTCATGCCAATATGTTTCAATCTCCAACTCAAGGTGCACCAATTTAATTCTGTAGCAACAGGTAGAGAGTGGCAGGATTTTGACCCAATCACAATGGAGCTATGTCCAAATTACTATAAGTGGTTTGAAGAAACTGCACAAGGTAGCTTCTTAGATCCAGCTATCTTCAATGGTGTCATTAACAACTTTCTCACCATCATAAGGTCACAAGATTGTTGTTTGCTGAGGATTGAACTTGAAAACTCCATGCCTACTTGATCACTGGTGGTTGCCTGAGGTGCTGTCTGATGTTGCTACAGGTACTCCATTATGGTTTGAACTGATAATTGTCAGGCAATATTCTCTTACATAAATGAAATGAATGTCACAGATAATTGTTAGCACAACTGTAATACAAAATACTCTGGATTTTGGAAATTTAACATAAAAAGAGAAATTGCTTTTATGGCTCAGCAGGTTAGGCAGCATCTGCGGAATGAAAAACAGAGTTAATTTTTCAGACTGATGATGTTTCATCATAACTGGAGGAAAATAAGTAGAAATAACACAAGTTTTGTTGTGAAAGTAAAGGTAGTGTGGTGGAGGGGGAAGGTCCGTGATAAGGTGGAAGGCAGGAAAGATTAACTGACAAAGAAAATTATGACAGAAGACATAAGGAAGTGGTACCAGGAGAAGTAAAGACGAAAGCTGGTATCACATTGAGGTTTATTAGCAAAGTGTAGGAGGCCAAAGACACTGAACTAAAATGACGTGCAAAGCAGTCGCACAATGCATGTACCCATGTTTCGTTCCCCACTGCTACCACCACAACCACCACCGTTGCAGACAAGGCTGCAATAGTGGCAGCAAATACAATGCAGTAAATTGAAAGAAATACAGGAAATAATCTTTGGATTAAGATTAAGACTTCTTTATTAGTCACATATACATCAAAACACACAGTGAAATGCATCTTTTTGCATAGAGTGTTCTGGGGGCAGCCCGCAAGTGTTGCCACGTTTCTGGCGCCAACATAGCATGACCATAACTTCCTAACCTGTATGTCTTTGGAATGTCGGAGGAAACTGGAGCACCCGGAGGAAACCCATGCAGACATGGGGAGAATGTACAAACTCCTTACAGGTAGTGGCAGGATTTGAACCCCGGTCACTGGCGCTGTAAAGCGTTATGCTAACCGCTACACTACCATGCCTGCCTCTTAGCCCTGGGCAGCAGGAAGATTTTGTGTCTCCTTCACTTCTACAGGAAGATGTCATGGATAGGAGAGGGACCCTTAGTGATGATGGCATTCAACAACATTGTGATCTACCGATGCAGATCAGAGGCTGGGTATTTTCATGTATGTCAATCGCCTGGCTGCCAAATGCTTCTTTAAGATACATGTTGGAAGTGTAATAGAATAACTTACTCATGTTTAGATGGATGGAGCTACATTAAGAGTCAAAAAACCCAGCACCACCAAGCACAAACCTACCTGCTTCGCTGCCAGCACAGATACCACCAACATAGATATCTTGCAGCTGCAGTGTAATGCAACTTGCTCAGGCTTCCTTGGCTGCACCTCTCAAAACTGCAGTCTCTACCACCCACAAGTAGAGGGACAACTGATATATGCAAACACTATTCTCTCTAAATTCCCTGCTACCTTTCAAAATTAATCCTATCTGTTACATCAGTGAAATAGGATAAAATGACAATGTTTATTCAACAATGTAATGACATGCAACTGAAGATCCAAGATCTAACTCAAGTGTATATTTCCCATAAGTCTCCAATGTGCTTTAGTTAGGGTTTCCTTCAGTTAAGTGCATTAATCTTTTAAGCAACAACAAATGAATAAGCTTCCCACTGGTCCAGAACTAATACTTCCTTTTATTTAAATTCTTTAAAGATACAAAGCTGCTACACATTACTCACAGGACTCTTGCTGCTAATTTCCAAATCTCAATGTAACACACTTCCTTGGGGTATGCATTATTTTTTGTAACTAATGCGTTACACCTTATGTTGATAAATGCTGCATAGTTACTTACCGTACATTCTGCACTAAGTTTTAGCCACCACTTTCTTTGCCAAGAAGTGGTTATTAACATGGTGATCACAGTCACACAAGATATTCAGAAGGAGTCACTTCCACTCTCTCTGAGCAATTCCTCATCGACTTGCCAACATCTGATGGCAGAAAATTTATTAAAAATAGATTTATTTTTTGAGAGGTTATAACCTTCAGGAAAAAGGCTAAATATGATGGGACTTCTTTCCTTCCTTTTTGGGAAGGCTGAGAGTGACCTAATAATGGCCATTAAAATTATTAGCTTTATCAGCTTGATACAAAGAAAATGTTTCTATTTTTCTAGGAATCTGAAAGTAGGAGATAAAACTAAGGTAGTTACTAAAAATCCAATAAGGAACTCAGAGTGGCTCATTTATTCAGAGAGTATGGAACAGCATCTGTTGGTGGGGGAGGGGAGTGGAGGAACTATTGAAATTTTGGTCAAGACGCAACATCAGAACTGAGAGTGGACCGGGAGGACAGGCGGTATGAAGAGGCGAGGGGGAGGGATGAGATAGGGCCAGTTGGTGGACCAAGGAAGGGTGAGGATGATGGGCAGATGGAGCCACGTAGGGGAGGGAGAGGGGTGGGGTTGGGAGACACATGCAGGTGGATGATAGATGGAGACAGACATAAAAAGAGCTGATGGAGTCAGGTGGGGGGAAGGGAGAGTGAAGGTGGTGACAGCTCAGATGGTGATAAACAGGAACATAAAGGCTACCGATGCTGGAATCTGATAAGCATTGTTAATCCTATTACTTCTGTAGGGTATCAACTGATGTCTTGAACAAACAACCTCTCAAACTAGGGTTTAGTACTCAAGTTACTTAGACATGCTGGCGTAAAATTAGTTTCCAATACTTCCAATTGATTCACTGTTCTAACTTATCACTCACTATACTAAATCATAAAACACATGGCTTGGATTTAAATACTATCTGTGTGAGGTGAACTGCTAGGTTCACTCCAATGGGGGTTGTAGTCTTCACTGAATTCAAAACTCAGGGTCTTCATTCTGTGATGGTTGCTTCCCTTTTGCTTCCTTAACTTTAGCGACCTTGGCCTCCATCAAGGTTGAGGGACCTTTACAATTGACTATGGCTGTCTGGTTCCACTTTTTCTTGGTCCCAGTGGGAGACTTCATGCCAATTTGACTTATTTTCCCATCATGCTCGAATTTTGCTGTTACAACATGGCTACAGTTATGAAGGTGATAATGAGAACCATTATGGGAGATGTGAAGGGCAGATGGAACAGATGGGAGAAGGGATCTGGTGGGTGAAATGTGTGGGTAGTAAGTGGATGGAACCAAGATGGGGTAGGGGACAAAGAAGTGTGATGGAGTGCTGGAGGAAGGGTTTGGGAAAGGGGACAAAAATGGGAGCAGTGAAGGCAGATCAGAAGGGCTTATTGATGTCGAGCTATAGAAGAGTTGTATGAAGACTAAACACCAGTGCACACAAGATGTGTTGAATGGTGCGATATATTCAATATGCCATATAGTTTTATGAGGGGAAAACAATAGTTGGCTGTAACTGTTGTTAACGGAAATGATGACTCCACCCCTTATCAGAGAAAGGGGCAAGATGGTGTTTGCTCATTGGCTACAATCACTTTTGAAAATCATTCCAAAGTTTTAAGAACCTTGGTAGAAGTCATGCTCTGAAAAGATCATACTAGACAAATTCTGGCTCTCAGCTTTCTTTTATCACTCGTTTACAATGATATTCATATGCAGTTACTATCCTTGTCCTTCTTGGTGGTAAACACTGAAGATTTGGAGGATGCTGTCAGAGTAGTCTGTCTGAGTAACTGTAGAACACTTGGTCAAAAGCATACACTGCAGCCACTGTGTGACAGTGATG
Source organism: Pristis pectinata (assembly GCF_009764475.1). NCBI lineage: Eukaryota > Metazoa > Chordata > Chondrichthyes > Rhinopristiformes > Pristidae > Pristis > Pristis pectinata. The sequence goes on along the minus strand of NC_067411.1, from coordinate 47,368,915 downwards.
GAGGGAATGAATGTTAGAGTGGTCCCAATCCAGTGGGCTCTTTTGTCCTAGATAGTGCCAGGCAAGTGGAAAGTATTCCATCAGACTCTTGTTCAGTGCCTTGTAGATGGTGAAAAGACTATTAGTGTAGGGAGATAAGTCACATGCTATTGGATATCTATTCTTTGTCCTGTCATTGGAGCAGTTCCATCAGTTCCAGTCAGTGATGATGCCACAGATGTAGACCTCCATGATGGTAATACTATTAAATATTAAAGAGGAACTTATTTTTTTCATATTGAAGGTTGTCTTTGCCTTTTAGTTATAATGCCCAAAGGAGTAACATACTGGCATAGCTGGGGGACTAGTCAACAGACAGAAGTGGAGAATAGCAATAAGCAGGTCTTTGTTGGGTCATGAAGCTGTGAATATTGTGGTGCTGTAGAGATCAGAACTGGGGCCCCAGATATTCAAAATCTAGATCCATATCTTGGATGAGGAGATCAAGTGTGATATATCCAAGTTTGCTGATAATACAACACCAGCTGTGAGGAAGATTCAGAGATGCTACAAGGTGATATAGGCAGACTCAGGAAATGGGTGATGGTGTGCCAGATGGACTGTAATGTGAATAAACGTAAGGTCATCTGCTTTGGGGAAAAAATACAAAGATTTTTTTTTAATGATGAGAGATTAAAAGTTATCAGAGTTCAGAGGGACCTGGGTGACCTTGTGCACAAATCGTTGAAAACTGGTATTTTGGTCTTTATTACAAGAAGATTTGAGTATAAGAATAAAGATATCTTACTGCAATTATATAAGGCCCTGGTAAATCTGCCTCTGGAATATTGTGTATAGGTATGGTCTCCTTAACAAAATGTCACCATCTACCTTTGATGGATGGTAAAACAAAAGTTCACCAGATTAATTCCTGGAAGTGAGGGATTGTCCCATGAAGAGAAATTAAACATACTGGGTCTATCCTCTCCACAGTTTGGAAGAATGGGATGTGATCTCATAGAAATGTTTAATATTCCTACAGGGCTTGATAAGGAGATACAGAAATAATGTTTCCCCTCACTGAAGTGTCTTGATTTGAAATCATACTCACAAAATAGGGAGCTGGCCAGTCAGGACAGAGATAAACAAGGATTTCTTCACTGGGGGTAGTAAATCTTTGGAACTCTCCACCTAAGAGGTCTGTGGAAGGTTAGTTCTTGGGTATAATTAAGAGAAAAGTTGATGAATTTTTGGATTTAAAGCAATCAAAGGATATGACATTAGATTAGAAAAGTAGCTCTGAGATAAGGACCTAATTGATTGACGGAGTGTGTGTGAGGGACAAGTTGGCCAACTGCTGCTTCTAAATCTTAATCAGCTCATGCCTGAGTATTGTCCAAGTTTTACTGCATGCAGGAATGAACTGCTTCATTATTGGAGAGGTTGCAAGTAGTACGAAAAATTGTGCAATCAGTGCTAAATTCGCTTATCTGTCCATTTTCTCAATGCTTCACAGTCAAAAGCAGCCACCAAGTGAACATACAAAGTAAAGTCCCTTCCATTATGGAACTATGTCCAATTATTTAATTGTTCACAACTATCAGAGAGTGATTAAAACAAAACTATCCCAGCTAGTTGAGGTGAATTAAATGTTTCTCCATGGTGAATTTAATTCAGCAAGTGATAGTAGCACCTGACTTAATGCATTTCAATCACAGCCATTGCAAACAAATTCTTTCCAAGTCAACCTCAGAAGCTGACAGAACTGAAGGAGCTCATTTTGGCAAATTGACCCTTTGTTGAATATAATAGCAATCCTAGTGGTGAATATCTCTTCCCTTGATGTCACCAGGTTCTCTGGTTCAAATAGAAGGCATTGTCATAATGTAATTCATCTCCAAAACTAACATCATTTTTTGGAGATGTTCAGGAAAACTGCAAGGTGGATCAACATTTCATGATGATGACAATGAGAAATGTTATGGAAATACAAGAGACAGCAGATACTGGAATCTGGAGCACAGAACAAACTGCTGAAAGAACTCATTGGGTCAAGACCATACAGCAGTACACAGAAATGTTATCATTGGTTGTGATGAAATGATTGCTAGTCATGAAACATCTGCCTTAACCAGCCTCTCCTCCACTGACTGTCTTCACTTCCTGCTGCCTCAGGAAAGCAGCCAACATAATCAAGGACCCCTCCTACCCCAGTCATTCTCTCTTCTCCCCTCTCCCAATGGGCAGAAGATACAAAAGCTTGAGAACATGCACCAAGGACAGCTTCTATCCTGCTGTCTTGAACATAGAACACTACAGCACAGTACAGGCCCATCAGCCCACAATGTTTTGCCGAATGTTATATGATGTTATAAGATAAAGGTGAACTCTTGATCTCTCAATCTACCTTGTCATGGCCCTTGCACTTTATTTGTCTACCTACACTTTCTCTGTAACTGTAACACTATATTCTGCAGTCTGTTTTTTTTTGTTTTGCATCACCTTGATATACTAATGTATAGAATGATCTATCTGGATGGCATTCAAACAAAAGCTTTTCACTGCATCTTAGTACATGTGAAAGTAATAAACCAATTACCTATCAGTGGCACATCAAATTTTAATGCAGCTAATGGAATTGTTTGAGGCTACAAATTTCCAGAATCTGAACATTAGTTTACACATTGTATGATTTATTCGTGTAACTAGGTTTCAAGGGCTGACCTTTAAGGGTGCCAACAAAGAGAATGATACAATACACAATCACAAAGGTTGGGGAGAAAGGACAGCTCTGGAGATCAAAGAATAATAATATATATTTGTGTTGTATCTTTAATGCAGCAAATCATTCCAAGGTGCTTCACAGGTGGAATATGGAAGAAAATTGAACACTGGACCAGATAATCCGGATACCCTGATGAAAGAGATAATTTTTGAGGAACATCTTAAAGCAGGAGAGGGAAGAGGACAGATTGAATATTCCAGAGTGTGTGGTTAGGCATCTAATAATTGTCAATGTGAAATGAAAAAAAAGAAGGATGGAAAAAAAGCTGGAGGATCCCAAATATCATGCAGTGTTGTAAAATTGGAGGAAAATACTGACTTAGGTGGGGTCAAGGTCATGGGTGGAGTTGAAACCTCATTGGAAATCTTTAAGCTTGAGGCAGTGTTGGGAAGGGAATCAATGCAGTTCAGCAGGCAGCTTAGTGATTGTGGGAGGCAATGTCTCACTACCTGGAAATGTGCCATCTCAGTGCTACTTGTTAAAAGATGAACAGCTATCAAAGATGCAGTGGCACAAAATTGGTAGCAACAAGTCAAACTCTAAAGTGAAAAATAAGAAGATGCATTTGACATTCAATAATAAATAATCTGTTTTATCACATTGAGAATCGTTTAACAGCACCAAAAGAAGAACCCTGGTAGTGGTCATGTTCCCCATTAAACCCTTCTTATAGAATTATGAAGTTATGGAGCAATATAGCCTAGATACAAGCTCTTTGACCCAACAAGTCTATGCTGACCATGATGCCCAACCATCTAGTCCCAATTTCCTGTGTTCAGCCCATGTCCCTCCAAGCCCCACCCTTGCATGTACTATCCAAGTGCTTCTTAAATTATACTATTGTACCTGCCTCAACCACTTCCTCTGGCAGCTCATTCCATATCCTCACCACCCTTGCATGGAAAAGTCCCTTTTAGATCTTTCCCATCTCATCCTAATTCTATGCCCCTGGGTTTTGGATTCCCCTACCCTGAGGAAAAGACTGCTATATCCACCTTATCTATGCCTCTTATGTTTTATAAACCTCTATAAGTTCACCCCTTATTCCTCGGAACATAGGAGAATGAAGACCAAGCCTGGCCAACCTCTCCCAAAACTTAGGCCCTCTAGACCTGACAAGATCCTCATAAATCTTTTCTGCACTCTTTCCAGTTTAACCACTTCTTTCCTATAACAGGGTGACCAAAACTGTACACAGTACTCCAAGTGCAGCCTCACCAATGACTTATATAGCTGCAACATAATGTCCCAACTCCTATACTCAATGCCCTGACTGATGAAGGCCAGCGTGCTGAAGGCCTTTTTCACCACCCTGTCTACCTGTGATTCTGCTTTCAAAGAACTATGCATTTATACTCTTGGTCCCTCTGTTCCATTACACTCCTCAGTGCCCTTCCATTCACAGTATAAGTCCTACACTGGTTTAACTTTCCAAACTGCATCACCTTACACTTATCTGTATTGAAATCCATTTGCCTCTCCTCGGCCCACTTCCCTAACTGATCAAGATCCCCCTGTAATCTACGATAACCTTCTTCACTATCAGCAACACCTCCTAATTTCGTGTCATCCACAAACTTACTGATCAAGCCTTGTGCATTCGCATCCAATTCATTTATATAAATAATGACTAGCAAGGGTCCCAACACCAACCCCTGTGGCACACCACTAGTCGCTGGTCTCCATTCCTAGAAACAAGCTTCAACCACCACCCTCTGCTTCCTACCTCCGAGTTAATTTTGAATCCACCTAACCAGCTGTCCCTGGATTCCATGGGACCTAACCTTCCAGACCAGCCTACCATGAGGGCCCTTGTCAAAGACCTTGCTAAAGTCCAAATAGACAACATCCACTACCCTACCCTCATCTACCTTTTTGGTTACCCCTTCAAAAAACTCGAAAGGTTCATCAAGCATGACTTTCCATGCACAAAGCCATGCTGACTCCTCCTCATCAGACTCGGTGTATCCAAATGCTTGTAGATCTTGTCTTTCAGAATTCCCTCCAGTAACTTTCCCACAGCTGGTCTGTAGTTCCCTGGCTTGTACTTGCCACCTTTCTTAAACAACAAAACAATATCAGCCCCTTTCCAGCCTTTGGGAACTTCATCAGTGGTTAACGATGAAGCAAAGATCTCCACAGGGGCCTCCACAATTTCTCCTCTAGCCTCCCACAAAATCCAAGAATGCACTTAGTCCTCATTGTTTGATTCCAAGAATGTATTCTTAGTTTCCTATCTTTCTTATTTGATACATTAGATGTATTGCCTTGAGTTCTCTTCTGTTCCATGTGATGGGGAAAAAAAAATCATCTTTCATTCTTAACATGTGGAAGAGTCTTGGATGGCAGCTGAACTCACCTCTGCACACTTGATTTAATCAATCAACTTGCACTGGATGCACATGACTGGACAGATACAACCAGTGGCATGTATTCTTCCATGCATCAGCATAAAAAAAATCAACAATAATTTTTTCTCCATTCTTTGCTCTATAGCCTATCAACCCCCTTTCCCCCATTATTTTAATGGCATCGAGCAAGTCACCCACTAGTTTTCTCTTTCCTAACTTAAAGAGCACTGATGGGTTCTCTCTTCTCCTTAATTCTGAAATCACTCCAATACATCTCTTTCGAGCATCTACATCCTTCGTATAATATGGAGAGCATGACTGTTCACAGTATTGTTGGTCTGATTGAACCAAGTTTCTATTGACATTTAACATAACTGCTTTTCGCTATCTTTCCCTCTGGAAATATTTTGTTTGATTGTCTTAATTAACCCCATGAATTTGCTTGAGCCAGAGCTTCATGCTTTATTCTTCACTTTCCTTGTATTTACAGAAAATAAATGATTATATATAACCAAAGAAGTTAGAGAAATATTTCTATATAAAGATTCACCACAATATTAATTGTACTTTTGCAAGTGAAAATTTCAGGCAAGGTAATTGAAACATTGGTGTATAAAAAAGGGGGAGGTACTCAAATGGAAGAGGGAAGAAATGTGATTGAAATATGCAAATATGACATATTCTCGGTGCATCTACAATGCACAGAATATCTTCTTTTAAAACTGAAGCTCCTGTGATGATGTGACAATAGAACAATTCACCATTTAATGAGTGAATTCAGCAAATTAGAATATGAATACCATTGCACTGCATTGTGTAAAACTGTCATGACTGCATTTATAAGTTGTCAAAACCCTTTCTCTGTACTTCAGTCCAGCACATCTCTGCTGCTGTGTTCTGTGTATCTCCCTGACTTATAAAAGAAAGGTCAGTGAGAGGTTAGGCTTGTCAGGAGTCAGTGCTACAGCTCTGTGTGATGATGATTTCACAATGTGAACTAGATAGGGATTACAGGGAGGACCTGTGTTAATTGCTTAGTTTATGGCTTTATGCATCCTTTCAGTAGAGGCTGGATCATTAGCGTAATCACCAGTTAGGTTCCCCCTCCTTTTCCCAGGGTCATCCAGCCTAACTGCAGCAGGTTTAGTCAGTATGACAACCATCCAGGATGAGCAATGTTAGCAACAGGACACTGAGAAGTACAAGATCTTGAATTGTTATTACCAAATGATATTGGTGATAAAAGTAAAGGAAACGTAGGAAACTCCTTTTGCAATTTCTACTTCAGCACTAATTCAGGCTTCCCATCTGCAAAAAAAGTTGATCCTGTCTTTATGGTTTTCTTTTTATTCATTATTTCAGGACGTGAATGGCTCTGCAAAGGCCGGCATTTGTTGCCCATCCTTATGTAGCAGCGAACCACATTTCTGAGTCTCTCATCGTGGTTTTAGTTCAATGGAGTGCTTTGCTGGGCATTTCATAGGGAGCTAAGAATCAGCAGCATTGTGGTGGGTTTGGTAGGTAAATTAGGTACATAAGATAGTCTGGGTAGAGACAGTTGATCCCTTTCCTCAAGTACATTAGTGATCCAGATGAGTTGTTACACCAATCTATAGACACCATTTGTTCCACAAAAACACAAGAAGTTAGGAGCAGTAAGGCCTCCAGACCTAGCAAGCCTACCCTGCCATTCAATATGATCGTGGCTGACATATGATGGCCTCTTCTGTAACAGTTCCCCATAATCACCAATTCTTTGATCTTTCAGATATTTATCTATCTCCATCTTAAATATATCTAATGATTTGATCTTCAATTCCCACAAGGGCAAAGAATTCCAGAGATTCTCACATTATTCCAGAATACTGGATTGCAAGGCCAATAACATACACAGTGTGTTACACTTCCTCTGGACACAATTTGAGTCAGGAGTTAAAGTATTTGCCATTTGATGGTTCCAATTAAAGCACATAAGTTATTAATGCCAATTTTCTAGATATTTTCCTCTGAATTAAAAAAGTTGTTTCCTGAAGTTCGCTGTTCCTAAATTGTATTTGTACAACAGATAAATCGGTGCTATTCTGCATTGTTGCAAGAGATTGAAAGAAGATCAGGAACAAAGATTCCATAAACCATTAGACGAAAGCGAGATGTGTAATTTTAATCTGCTTTTCATCTTCTCAGGGCATCCCAAAGCAGGTTACACAGATTAATAACATTTGAGGTGTGTAGTCACTGTTATATTGTGGAAGTTCAATAGCATCTTATGACTCCCACATACTTGTGATGCCACATTGACAAAATAGCCTCTGCTGAATATGTTAAGTGCACAATGTTTGCATTCTGAACCTTATTTCTGAAGTCAATGGAACTGAATTTCAGAGGTGGCACTCATGTACATATGTTGCAACATTAAACATTTGGTCCATTATGCAAAGGGCTAATTTGTTTTAATACTGTTGATTCACAGATAAGAAGAGTTCACTTGTTTTTCTTTAAAATAATATAATGGAATCTTTTATGAACAACTAAATTGACAGACAAGAAGACCATTGGTTTAATGTCTCATTCAGAAGTGCAAGACCATGTCAATACTTCATAGAGTCCAACTTGGATTTGGTACTCACTTTTTTTAAAGTTGTACTTGAGACCATGACCTCCAGACTCAGAACAAAAGTGGAACCAATCAGGTACACATTGGAAAGTAACCTTTAACAGAAGAGTATTCAGAACACATGCTAAGAATGACCTAAATTTTGCAAGGGCTGCTTTTGATCTAACTAAGCATAATTGGGATTTCAGTGCTGGGAATGCTGACAGGGGAGGGCAGGTCAGCATTGGTTTCTTTATTCTGCCAATGGATTTGGGAGATTTTGAGATGACCCTTGTAAATAGTCCAGTTCTCAGAAGCATACAGGAAGGCAGGGCTACTTGGCAGAGTACTAGTTTTCCTTAGTTTAGTTGATTCTTAATTATGCATTTTCTTGGACAGCCAGTGGCTGTGATGGTGCATTGAAGGTGATGATGAATTTTATCGCTCCTGCATGAAGTGATAATGAAGGCTAGGTTGATTTTCTTTTCATTAAACTGAGGTGTAAAGAATTATTTTTCTGAGCTGGTACTGGGACATAACATCACCAGCATTGGTGGTTTGTCACTGACCACCTCCCCAAAAAATCCCTTCCCACAACTCACCTCCCCCACTTCTAACCCCCTCCCCTTCTCCTCCCCCAACACACACTCTCTCCATCCCTAAGCAATTGGTCAGATTAGTCAAATTCATTTCAGAAACAGACAGAGGGGAGAAGATCCACAGCCATGTGTTTTATTGGCACAGTGAATCAACCTTCTCCTTGCTTTACTCATCTCTGTCATGCTGTTTGGGAGGCAATAGTAGAGGGGGTCTCAGGCAAGGAGTCCACAGAACAGTGCTGAAGCTTAGATTATCAGCAGATCCTAGTTGGGTCGTCCCTGGTGTAAGTGGCTGTTGATCTGCAAATGGCCTTTGAGCTCTAAGTATTTTGTAAGTTTCAATGAGATCGCCTCTCAGTCTTCTAAACTCCAGAGAATACTGCCCCAGCCTACTCAAATTCTTCTCAAACTGCAGACTCAGTCTAAGGAATCTTCTGTGCACTCCCTCTATAGCATGGAAACCAAAGTAGTCAAGATCCATTCTCACAAGTAGCAGTAAAACTTCTTTGACAACAGTCAAAACCTCTTGTAATGACTCAATGTCTCTGACTAGCATAAAATTTACTTCCTAATAGCTTGTTTCACCTGCATATGAGCTTTCAATGACTTGTGTGCAACCACAACCAAGGTCCCTTGAACATCAACACTATCCAGTCTCTCACTATTAAAAAAAGCCAATTATATGCTCTAAAGTGGATAACTTCATGTTTTTCCACATTATATTCCATCTGCGATATTCTTACCCACTCACTCAGCTATCTATATTCCCTTCAAGCCTTTTGCTTCATTTTCTGCACAATCCCACTTACTTTAATATCATCTGCAAACTTGGAAATATAACGTTTATTCTCTTAGCTAAATCCTATATAAGGAATTGGAGGAGGAATTAAATAACCATTTTGTATCTATCTTCACGAAAGAAGTCACAAAAATCTGTCAGATATGTTGAAGCATCATATTAGTCACAGCCTGACAACATGGGAAGAATGAATTTATTCCCACTTGCTGATTTCTGTCCAATAACCAAGTGTCAATCCATGCCAGTGTAGTGCCCTCAACACCATGTGCTCATTCTCCTGTCTGAGACCTCACTGAAAGCCTTCCAAAAATCCAGATACAGCACATCCACTGGTTCCTCCTTATCTATCCTATTAGTTACATCTTCAAAGAAGTCCAACAAATTTTCCTTCAATAAAACCATGCTGACTTTGCTCAATACTATTATTATTTTCAACATGTTCTGTTATTACATTTTTTCAAAATGGATTCAAGAAATTTCCCTGCTATTGACATGAGGATTACAGGTCAATAGTTCCCTGTTCCAATCCTACACCAGTAACACTCCCCAACTCTTTCTCTGCTACATTCACAACTGCATTGGGGCTGCTTCCTGCACCAATGCAGAGCTCGTCACTTTCATCAACATTGCCTCCAACGTCCACCCTGCTCTCAAATTTACATCGTCCATCTCCGACACCTCTCTCCCCTTTCTGGATCTCTCTGTCTCCATCTCCAGAGACAGATTAACCACTGTCATCTTCTACAAACCCACTGACTCCCACAGTTACCTTGACTACATCTCTTCCCACCTTGTCACTTGCAAGGATGCCATCCCTTCCTCCCAGTTCCTCCGCCTCCGCCACTTCTGTTCCCATGATGAGATTTTCCACTCCAGGACATCTGAGATGTCCTCCTTTTTTCAGTAAATGGGGTTTCCCTTCCACCACCATCAATGCTGCCCTCACCCGCATCTCCTCCATTTCCCTCATGTCTGCCCTCACCCCATTCCCCCCCACCAGACATAACAAGGACAGTGTACCCCTTGTCCTCATCTACCACCCCACAATCCTCCGCATCCAACACATCATTCTCTGCAACTTCCGCCACCTCCAACGGGATCCCACCACCAGGCACATCTTCCCCTTCCCCCCTGTCTCCACAGGGGTCGCTCTTTCCATGACTCCCTTGTCTACATGTCCCTCCCCACTGGTGACCCTCCTGGCACATCCCTGAAACTGCACTAAGTGCTACACCTGCCCCTAAACCTCCTCCCTCACCACCATTCAGGGCCCTGGACAGTCCTTCCAGGTGAGGCAGCACTTCACCTGTGAGTCCACGGTTGTCATTTGTTGCATCTGGTGCGGTCTCCTCTACATCAGTGAGACTCAATGAAGATTGGGTGACCACTTTGTTGAGCACCTTCGCTCCATCTGCTGCAAAAGCAAGGATCACCCAATGTCCATCCACCATTTCCACATCCCACTCCCATACCGACAAGTCTATCCATGGCCTCCTCTACTGCCATGTTGAGGCCAGACGTAGGTTGGAGGAACAACACCTCATATTTCGTTTTGGTAGTCTCCAACTTGACGGCTTCAACATTGAGTGCCCTAACTTCCAGTAACTCCCTCCCCTGTTCTCCCCCGTTTTTCCTTTTTGTTTCCTTTTTGCCCCATCCCCTTTGTCTTCCCTCATTCCTGTGGCCCCCTCCACCATTTTCTTTCCCTTTCACCTGCCCACATGACCTGCCCATCTATTCCCACCTCCTTCCCTTTATTCCATGGTCCACTGCCCTCTCCTTCCTGATTCCTTCTTCTTCAGCCACTTGCCTCTTCTACCTATCACCTCTCAGCTTCTAACATCTACCCCCTCCCCCACCCTTCTACCTCCCCCCTCTCACTTGGAAGGGTATATGCAGGCAGGTGATAGGTATCACCTGAACTCACCAATCACCTGCCTGCATATACCCCTCCATCTCCCCCTCCCCTGACCTTCTTATTCTGGCTTCTGTCCTCTTCCTTTCCAGTCCTGATGAAGGGTCTCAAGCGGAAACATTGACTGTTTATTTCCATCCTGAGATGCTGCCTGACCTGCTGAGTTCCTCCAGCATTTTGTGTGTGTTGCCTCAGATTCCAGCATCTGCAGAATCTCTTGTTTCCCTGTTCCTAGCTCCCTCCTTCCTTTCAGAGTGAAGTCTCATTTTTTAACTCTCTAATCCATAGAAATAATTCCAGAAGCTATTGAATCTTGGAAGATAACACCTCTATAGACTTGCTTTTCCACTCTATGATGCAGATCATTTGGTCCTTGAGTTTATAGTCTTTCAAGCTCACAAACTTCCCTTATATTACTTATTAACATAGTTATTTCTTTAAATTCCTGACCTTTCCTACACCCTTCTCCAGCATTTCTGACAGATCTTTGTGGCTTCTTCCATGAAGGTAGACACAAAGTGTCTGTTTAATTCCTCTTCCATTTCCTTATCCCCCATTATAAACGTTTCCATTTCTCTCCCTTCTAAGAGACCGCATTTGTCCCCGCTGACCTTTTCCGTTTTACATTCCAAAAAAACCTCTCGCAGTCCAATTTAATATTTCTCACCAGATTCTTCTCATATTCTATCTTGCCTTTTTACTAAAGCAAGTTTTTGGTTCTTCTTTGTTGAGTCCTAAACTACTCCCAATCCTCTTAGTGATTTTATAAGCCTCCTCTTTTGATTTGATCTAACTTTAATTACTCATCATTAAAGGAGAAATTCTTAGTGTTTTGTGCCATAAATTATATTTTTTCTTTGCAAATTACACCTCATTTCTTTAAATGCTAGCTTTTGTTTGTCCACTGAGAAACCGTTCAGTGTTTACTTTCCCAATCAACCACAATCACCTCTTCCCTTGTGTCATAGTTTCCTTTGTTAAGAGTCAAAACCCTGGTTTTGGATTGAATTACATCAATCTCAAACTCAATGCAAAATTGTATCATACTATGGTCATTTTGCCACAAGATTATCAATTAACCCTTTCTCATTACACAAAACAACATTTAAAATAGCCTTCCCCTTGGATGGTCCCTCAACATATCGACCTAAATATACCTCCTATGAATTTATCCTCCACCTAATACCTGCCAAATTAACTTATCTAGTTTATGTAGATTAAAGTTACGCACACCACTATCTTCCTTATGTATGTCATGTCCAATATGACAATATTGTTTGGTGACCCATAAATAATAACGGGCAACATTTTTAGCCCTTTTCTATTTATTAACTCAACCCAAATTGATTCCAATTCTACATTACGATCAGCCCAGCTAAGATTATTCCTTACCACTACACTGATCTCCTTAACCTTTTTGTCTGAGTTTCTTATGCGTCAAATATCCTTGAACATTCAGTTCCCAGCTTTGATCAACTTACAGCTAAAATTGTGTAATGACAATTGAATCAAAACCATTCACTTCTGTTTGTGCCATTAATTCATCTACCTAGTTGTCAAAGCTGCATTTATGTACAACACATTTAATTTTGTCATTTTCACATTTTACCCATTTTTGACTCCTTTTGCTGTTTGCCTTTCTTTCTGCTGTACCTTTATAGTGCTCACAACCATGTGTTTTATGAAAGTTCAATCCCTGCAACTTGCCTACGGAATCTAGGCTGAGACTCAATACACTACAAGCAGAGCACTGCAATGCCAAAAGAGTGGTATTCTGATGAAGCTAACTCTCAGATGGATGTAAAAAAAAATGCCACCATATTAATTTGGAGAGGAACTAAAGTCTTCTCTCTGGTGTTACGGCCAATGTTTATTCCTCAACCCATATCACTAAAGCAAATTATCCATTCATATTCACCTTGCTGTTTACAAGAGCATGATGTGCGCAAATTGGCTCTAGCTTTTCCTATATTACAACAGATTTTAGAGTTCCAAAGGACATCATTAGCTGTTCTTTAGGACATCCTCAATTTGTGAAGCGTGCAATTAAAATTCATTCATTCACTCACTCTTCCTTCTCTCTTTCACTTCCTTTTTTCTTTCCTTTTCTCTCTCTTTTCTTTTATTCCTTTATTTCTTTTTCTCATTATTTGTTTCTATCCTTCCTAAACTTTTCCTTTCTTTCATCCTTCCATTTTCAATGTACTTCTAGAACGTTTTAACTGCTGTGCTCGTGAGCAGGTCTGCTATTACAGCTTTCATTTGACATCTAACTTCGGAAGATTTGGCAGATCACTAAATGGGAATTCTCTTAATATAACTCAGTAGGGCTAAAGGACTTGAATGATTTCCCAGCAGTAAATGTGCGTTCATCTTCCAAGAATACTTAAGCTGTGTGCAACTGACTGAAAGCTCAGGAGAAAGGAAATATAGTATCAAAATGTGCACAAAATACTTTAAATGGCCTGAAAATCTGCAGGGACTTTTATTGTTCTACTATTTTTCTTAAACTTTTGACAATCTGCCAGACACACCTCCCATACTAAAATTGAAAGCATTGAAAGCAAGAATGCAGCATGCAATAAAATATTCATGGCACTTTAAACACAGATTTATGCATCCGGACAGGAAATCGCATAACCAAAGAGGTCAGCAGAGATAGTTTCCAATTATAATTAAAGTGAAGGTAAGGAATTATTTGTTTATGGATTGCATCATTAGTCAGCATTTTCTTTTGTGCTGAGGAACTTATATATGATTTTGGCAGGATAAAACAAAAATGAACATACCTACTGAACACAGGAAACACAAAGAAGCAGATACTGAGAAATGTGGAGGAATAAAGTCCGCAGAACCCTAAAGGTAACATGGCAGTAGGTAAGGTAGTAGTTAAAAGGACATACAAGGCTCTTCCCTTTAGTGGCTGGGCATGGAATACAAGAGCAGGAAAGCTATGCTAGAACTGTAAACAATAGCAGTTAGCCCATAGCTTTGGTACTTGTGCATTTCTGGTCAGCCTACCACAAGAAGAATGCAGTGGCATCAGAGTGAATGTGGAATGATTTACAATGATGTTGTTAGCCCTGGAGAATTATAGTTATGAAGAAAGATGAGCAAGGCTGGGGTGGCTTTCTACAGTGCAGGGGGCTGTAATGTTCTGAAGATCTAAGACAGGATGAATAAATAATCAAGAAATATTGAAGGGAGCTGAAAAAAAAATCACTCAATGATTGTTTGGGGTCTGAAACACATTATTTAAAAAGATGATGAAAGCAGAAATTCCTCATCACATTTGGTCCTTGGATGAGTACCAAATATGTTGTAATCTACAAGGAGCTGGGGTGTGGGATTAGTCTGAAATGATGGATTTATTGACCTCCTTCTGTGCCTTAAATTTCCACAATTCTGTGATGCGAATACAATTAATCAAAACTCTTGACAATAACAACAGGGCCAACAGTCCACTGCCCAGGCAGTGCCCCTTGGTACATTTACTCCAGGGACAATTTAGCAGGCAGATTTCAGGTTAGGACCAGAACAGGGTACAACACCTAACTGCTCACCGCCAAGGGTTCTATTTGTTCTTATGAGAGGAAGAACCACGTGAGGCCACAAACAAAGCCAGTGGCATTTGGTAAGAACAGGTGCTTAGTTCCCTGGCTTTTCTTTGCTTTGACCCAGGTTTCAAATCCGATTCATTCCTTTCAAGTGCGTATTAAAATCCTGGTTGCTATTGTTGATATGCTTGGATATAGTTGGAAGACCACTTATTTCACCAGTGACGATTTCAAACAACCTTGTCTCAAAGTTCTGGGTGTACAAAGTTGACAAAAATTTTCAGAACTGAGACTGATCAACTTAGAAGAAGGATACACACAGAAAGGTAGAGCTAAAGTAAAAGATTAGCCATGACTCCCTGAAAGAGAGATGTATTTGATTGGCTGAATCATCCATTCCTGTTCCTATGCTATAAGAGCTGGAGACTACCACTCTAAAAATCAGCAACACGTGATTGAGTTCACAACATGTATTAGATATTCAATGAAAAATGACAGTTTCAAGAATAGATTCCTGAATATTGCACTCAAGTTGAAACATTTTTAATATCACATACATTACAGCTACTTTAAAAAGAATAAACAAATGTCACTCTTCATTATATTGGGCTGATTTTGCTTTCACTCCCTAAGTCTCCTCTCAGAGCAGACTGAACAACTAGGGAATTGTCCCAAAAATCAATTGATCCATCAAAGCTACCTGCAAGATTTTAAGGCAGTGGGAGAGACCCCAGTACAAGGGGAAAGGTTCCATCACAGGGACAAAGATCCCTATCTTCAGTCAATTTGATTCCTTCCTTGTGATATCCAGAAACAAACGAGAGCAATATACTGAAGACCTGTTCTCCTGAACTAACCATACCTCTAACAAACTGTTCAAGCATACTCACAACACTGGCATCTACCTTACAATATGTAAACAATAAGTCCTGTTCACTAAAAACAGGATCAAATCTAATTCAGCTAATCAGCACTCGATCAGACTGCTCCCTGTCATTTGCAATGTGATGGAAGGTGTCAGTAACAGTGTAATCAAGTGATACCCACTTACCAATAACCTGCTTACCAATCTCCAGTTTGGAGTTCTCCATGACTACTTAGTTGCAGATTGGAACACATCCTTGCCCAATCCATTCAACCTCTCCTCATAAGTCAGTCCTTCTTAGTGAATCTTCTCTGAACTGTCTCCAAAAAGCACATCTTTCCTTAAATAAAGGAACCAAAATTATTCACCATGCTCTAGATGTGATGTCACTAGTTCCTTGTACATTTGTCCTAAGACTTGCCTACTTTTATAATCTGATGCCCTTGAAATAAAAGCCAGTATTCCATTGACAATCCTGATCATCTGCAGCACCTGAATATGAGCTTTCTTTGTTTCTGGTGGGACCATCAATCCTTTAGCATGGCAGAGCTCTGCAGTCATTCTCTATTTATATTATTCTTCCATCCAAAGTGAACAACTTCACATTTTCCCACATGATACTGCATTTGCCAATTTTTTGCCCACTCAGTTAACCTATCAATATCACTATGAACTATTGTATCCTCCTCACAGCTTAGCTCTCCCCTTAGTTTTGTATCATTCACAAATTTGGCTAAGATACATTTGCTTCCTTTCTCTGAATCATTAATATATATCGTAAACAGCTATACACCCAACACTGATTCCTGTGGCATCCCACTGGTTATAAGTTGGCAACCTTAAAAAGAAACCCTTATCTTGCTGCTTCCTACCTGTCAGCCAATCTTTTCTCCATGCTAGTATATTATTTCCAACACCATGAGCTCTTATTTTGAGAAGTAACCTCTGTATGTGGCACCTTGTCTAATGCCTTTTGAAAATCTAAACATATTACATTAACTATTTCCCTTTACCATTCTGGTCAAGACTTCCTCAATGAACTCCACTGAATTTACCAGAAATAATTTCCCCTTCATGCAGCCTCTGCTTGACCAAATTATCACTTTCTAAATGTCCTGCTGTCATTCCTTTAGTAATTGATCCTAACATTTTCTCCAATAATAGATATCAGGCTAACTGGTCTATAGTTACCTGCTTTTAGCCTCCCAAACTTTTTGAATAGGGATATTGCATTGACACCAAGTGACCCACAATCGTGATTTGGAGCATATCATCTTTATCATCTGAGGGTCTAACAGCAGTCTGGGAGTACCATTGCCAGAAGGACTGCAATGGTTCAAGAAGGTGGCTCACCACCACTTGTCAAGGGCAATTAGGTCAATCGTGGGCAATAAATGCTGGCCTTGCCAGTGACAGCTAGATCCCAAAAAATAAATTATAGAAAGGCAGTGGAATCCACCCCACTTCCCCAAACGAATGGAGGAATCAGAATAAAGAAAAGTAAAATTTTGCAGATGTTGGAAACTTAAACAAAAAATGCAAGGAATACTCAATGAATTGGAAAGCATCCATGGATAGAGAGAAATAATTTTAATAATTCAGATCAATTCAGATAAAGTTAATAATTCAGATCAATGACCTTTCATCTGAGGAACAGGAGTGAATGCCTTGCTCATAATGTGCAACATGAATCACAAAAGATTTTAAATGCAGTTTTGTAACAATGAGCATTTTAAGTTAAAACTCATAAGCCAACACTCAACTCAAGCAAGTAAGCATTGTGGCGATAATTGATTGATGTGAGTTCTAACATGGGCAACAGGACTTTGGATGAACTGATGATGATGTCGGGGGAATGTTGGGAGGTTGGCCAGCAACAATCACATCTGGAGGTGACAAAGGAATGAATGAGAGTTTCTCCAGCAGATAGACTGAAATGGAGCGAGAAATGAACAATGATACAGAGCTAAAGCACTCATGTTGTTTGTAATTAATATCTATTTAATATTCTATAATCTTTTCTTGGCTTTCACTGAATGCACACATGACTCTGAGCAGAGATGGAAAATAAAGTATAATAGAAGGATGACAAAATACTCCTGCCGTTTTTGGGATGCATGAACAGTTTTCACAAAGTAACATTGCACATTGCATTTTGCTAACCTCATAAACACTGATTCTTGGTGAAAGGATAGAGCCCAAAGCTTCGGTTTTAATGATCACACTCACTTTCTCCAAGGCAGTTGACACCATTAATGCAGAATTTGCAGCCAACTGACCACTAGATAAAGTTCAGAATTTTTTACTGTGGCTTCCCCAGCCCCTCAATAGCTCACAGCAAGGCTATTTGTAATGACCAGGATTTCAGTACTGCAGTGGGTTGGGGGACATGATGCAGGGCAAAGCACACTCACAAAAAGATCTTTGATATCCAACAAAGTTAACTACATAGGACTCCAGAAACTGTAAAGCTGTCACAATTTCTGAATATTTCTGGAATTCAAAAGCATTCAAAAACCATTGAAAGTAGGAAAAATGTTTTTAAAATATATTAATTTTAACAATGAAACACTTACACACTAAACATTTAAATAAACAAAATGGAAAATACATGATGAAATCTTTCTTAGTTCCTACCATATCTTCCACTCTATTGGAATCAAAGGAGTATCTGTCCCTGTGCCATATCCAACACAGCACAGGATATTTGTGGGGATTTCCCAGCTTGAGTTCAAGGGAACGGCTGCAAATTCAGGTTCAGCAGACAGTGAACTTCTAGCTACAGCTTTGGGAATTCAGTGTTTATGTGACAGTTACATGGAGACATATTGGCATTTAGTTGGGTAAATGCCAACATTTCCCCATGAAATCCACATCAGCACCAAGCATTTGTGAAAAGCTGATAACAGTATCTCTGCATAGTGAAAACCACACAACTTTACTACTCAGTTAAAACTCTGTAATTGCAAGTTTGATCAATACCTTCTTTACAAAGGATTCTCTCTCTTCCTCTTTCCTTCTTCCTATTTATGATCTATTATGCATAACAACAGTAATTGAAGCAAACCTTCCAAATACATGGGGCATTTATGAACTCATAAATACAGTAAGAGCTTTTAACATCTGGACATCAATATTTTACCCATCTTCAGATGGAGTTTAATATTGTACAGGGAACTCTAACATACTCAAGATTGAAGAATTCCTTTCTTGCTAATGTTGAGTTGACGCATGCTTGAGTAACTATCTGACATGATGCCCACAGACTGTGCAGTAATGGAAATTATTTAATGTGTATTATCAGTGATGCAGCACGCCCCTGTCCCCATAAATAGCTCACAAACTAACAACAATTGAGTATAATTTCATCAATTCCTTAATAAATCAGAAGTGGGCAGGCATGTTTACAAAACAATAGGATTCATTAACTCAATTTTATTTTCAATACAACATACAGACTTAAAATCCAATGCATTATGGCTTGGTTGAAGCTATTTCTTATGGTTTTTTTTTTGTTTTTTTTCTCTCAAGAGCTCAGGTTTATGAATTGTTTTGAGATATTTCCCAAAGATCAAAATGTTAAATTAAAGAAGTGGATGCCTAAATTGTTGACTCATTTAATTTATTTTAACAGAATAAAATGTTCAAATGGTGGCTGATTTTATTGACCAATCTCATGGCGGCTTTTTAGAAACTTACATTTTACAATTTTGTTTTGTGAATATTTTCATGAGATATCACTGTTACTGGCAAGCCAACATTTAGTACCCATCTCTAATTCCTTGGAGAAGGTGGTGGTGAGCCACCTTCTTGAACTACTGCATCCTTTTGCTGAAGGTACTCACACAGTTGGGTCAGAGGTTCCAGGGCTTTCATCTTGTGCCTATGAAAGGACAGGCATACATATACAAATTGGGAGAGTGTGCAACTCCAAGGTGGAGCCAATATCCATGTATCATGTGCATGTGGCCTGATCAGGTGGTAAAGGTTGCAAGATGCTGTTGAAGATTAGGCTTCAGTATTATATAATGTATTGTTCATTTACAACGATAAATTGACATTTCATGGTTTTAAACAATATCCAATATACAACATGTCATCAACTGACAGAAACCATCCCTTTTACTTCTGGAAGCAAACTTACAATCACATACACTCATATAGACACATGTGCATGTGTGCATGCAGACAAAAATACTTCCACACATACATGCAAAAACACACACATGCACATAAAATACACATATACATGCACACAAAATACACTAACATACACATGCACACACACAAGAACATATATGCACAACATCACACACACAAATGCACTCACACATCCACTCACACTCACAAATACATAAAAAATACATATACTTAAATCTTTGAACAATAGAAATAGGAGCAGGTGTAGGTCATTCAGCTCCTCACACCTTCGCTACCATTCAGTAAATATGGATTGATCTGTATGGATAGCATGCAAATAAAGCTTTTCACTGTATCTCGGTACCTGTGGCAATAATAAAGCAATTACCAATCATAGCGCATCTTTTGTCTCAGAGCCACTCTCCTGTTCAATATACAGCAATTTCCTTTATATCCAAAAATCCGTCAGTCCCTACCTTGAATTTACTCAGTGACAGAGCCTCCATGACCATCTTCTAAAGAGGATTCCAAAGATAAAGCTGAATATTCTCTTCCTGTCCTGGATGGACAGATCCTTATCTTGAGACATTGACACCTAATTCTTGATACCCCAGCAAGGGGAAATATCATCCTTGCATCTACCTTTTCAAACCTCACATTGTTTTAAATAAGAGAGGGTATAGATACAGACTGCTTAATCTCTCCTCAAAGGGCACATCCTCGACTCCTGGAATCAGGTGAACCTTTATGACACTCCTTCTATCTCAAGTATATCCTTCCTTCAGTGAAGAGATCAGATCTGTATACATAGAACATAGAAGAGTACAGCACAGTGAAGACCCTTCGGCCCACAATGTTTTGCCGACCTATGTAAACCTTATCCCCATTCAATTTATCCCCCTCTCTACTCCACCGCCTCGAACCCTCTATTTTTCTTTCATCCATGTGCCTATCTAAGATTCTCTTAAATGACCTATTGTATTAGCCCCTACCACCACCCCCAGCAGTGCATTCCAGGCACCTACCACTCTCTGTGTAAAAAACCTACCTCTGACATCCCCCCTGAACTTTCCTCCACTCACCTTAAATGTGTGACCTCTTGTATTGGCCTGGGGAAAAGATGCTGTCTGTCCACTCTGTGTATGCCTCTCATAATCTTGTATACCTCTATCAAGTCTCCTCTCATCCTCCATCGCTCCAAAGAGAAAAACCCTAACTCACTCAGCCTCTCCTCATAAGACATGCTCTCCAACCCAAGTAGCATCCTTGTAAATTTCCTCTGCACCCTCTCCAAAGCTTCCACATCCTTCCTGTAATGTAGTGACCAGAACTGAACTCAATACTCCAAGTGTGGTTGAACCAGAGTCTTATAGAGCTGCAATATTACCTCTTGGCTCTTGAACTCAATCCCCCGGCTAATGAAGACCAGCACACCATACACCTTCTTAACTGCCCTATCCACTTGTGCAGCAATTTTGAAGGATCTATGGACTTGGACCCCAAAATCTCTTTGTTCCTCGACACTGCTAATACTTGCTGTACCCTGCACCCAGTACTAACTGGGTGTCCCATTTAATTCCAGTCTGACCCTTCATGCTTCCATTCTGGTGCTGGTGAAATGGTCAGCAAATTACTGTTTTGCTGTTTATTATTTGGTTTATTTATGTTGGTCTAAGTCCCCATGTACCACCTTACTGGGGATACCCTTCTGGTTGATATCTAAGGCTCATCTCAGTGCTCCAGTGTAGCTGCTAACAAATTTCCTTTCCAAGTGCTAAGAAAATGTCTGCTACCTGGTTGTAAGAAGTTATCTTCATGTTATATTTCCTATCCAGCTTTCTGCACTTCATTCCCTTGTCCACAAGCTCGCCTGTTATAGAACTAATATCCTTTGCTGTTGTTCTAATTCACGTTCCTCTCTTCATGCAATTGTCAACATTTTCTAACAGCTGTGCCTAGAAATTAGATTGCATAGCACTTTAATTGAATGCTAGATTGATTTTAGCCACAGTGTCGTAGAGAGACACAGCACGGAAACAGGTCCTTCAGCCTATTTACACTAATTCTATATTAATGGCATTTAATCCTACATTAGTCCTGGAGTCCAATGTTCCAAGCGCAGATTTACCAGGCCCTATACTATTGTGGGGGCAGGCGCAGTAGTGTAGCAGTTAGCGTAACACTATTACAGCACTAGAGATCTGAGTTCAATTCTAGATCCCTTTTATTCATCCACCACCTCATTTGCTATAACCTTCAAAGTAATAGCATTGATTCAACATTATTTCATGATGATTGCAAGCTCCATATTCCAATTATGCACCAGGAGGCCACAATGCATTGGTTGCAAGCTATCAAACCCATCTCAGGAAGAATTAGCTATCACACAGAAATCTTACTGCATAGGATTGAATCAAACAAGGCTGGATGAGACATCATTTGCAGGAGGAGAACAATAGAACAAGCTTTCTGTCATGGTAATCCCAACATTTGGATGTTTCTAAAGCCGCTGTGTGAGATCAGTGCCATTTCAAATAAATGTAACCGCATAGCAGGATTTGGAAAACAATAATGTTATTTCTGGCTTGGTCTTGCATGATAATGTTTTTGTGCTGTTCAAAATGCCAGTTAATTCTAAATAGCAGCTGAGTGGATTAGTTCAGGAATTTAATAAATTAAACACATGTAAATCACAGCATCCATATCATCTTGTTTTATAATCAGACCAGTTCTTTGTTCCCTATTTAATTAAATATATGGGCTTTGCTGGCAAGGCCAGGTGTTATTGCCTACCCTTAACTGCCCATGAGAAGATGGCACATTCATGAACTGCTGCTATCCTTCTGACAAAGACATTCCTGTCCTGTTGGGGAGGGAGTTCCAGGATTTAGACCCAGTGACAATGAAGGTATAGCGATGGAGGATGAGACGAGACTTAATAGAGGTATATAAGATTATGAAAGGCATAGATAGAGCGAACAGCCAACATCTTTTCCCCAGGGCGGCAATGGCCAATACTGGAGGTCTCTTGTTTAAGGTGCAAGGAGGAAAGTTCAGGGAAGATGTCAGAGATAAGTGTTTTTTTTACACAGAGAGTTGTGGTTGCCTAGAAAGCACTGCTGGGGGTGGTGGTAGAGGCCGATACGATCATTTAAGAGACTGTTAGATAGGCACATGGACTAAAGAAAAATTGAGGGTTATGGGAGGTGAAGTAGAGATGGGGATAGATTGAATGGGCATAAGGTTTATATAGGTTGGCACAACATTGTGGGCTGAAGGGCCTGTACTGTGCTGTATTTTTCTATGCTCCATGTTCCAGCAATATATTTCCAAATCAGGGTGGTGTGTAGCATGGGAACCAGCAGGTGGAGGTATTCCCATGCAACTACAACCATTGTCTTTCTTGGTGGTAGGGGTCACGGGTTTGGGACGTGATGCCAGGGCAGTCTGGACAAGTAACTGCTGTGTGTTTTGTGTATGGTGCACACTGGAGCCATTATGTGCGAGTGGTGGAGGGTGTCACTTTTCAGGGTAGTTGATGCGGTGTCCATTGTGTGGGTTGGATGATATCAAACATGAGAGTTGTTGAAACCACTCTCTTCCAGGCAAGTTCAAAGTAATCCATGACACTCCTGATGTGCCCAGATGGTGGAAAGTCTAAGGGAATCAGGATGTGAATAAAACTGCAGATTTTGTCCTGTTCTTTTACTGCAAAATCGTTGACAAATTCACAGTTTTTCCTGCTTTAAAGTGGAGCCAATACTGAAAGAAATATTCTCAATAGACCAGCATTAAGTTTCAAAGAAAGTTATTTTACTTTCATAGAATCTTATGACACTTGAGGTCATCCTGCCTATCATGTATGTGTTGGCTCTTTGCAAGACTTTCTCAAGTAATTTCTATACCCTAGCTTTTTTTTCCATAACTTTACACATTAGTCCCTTTAATGTACCTGTTAAATTGTTCTTTGAAAGTTTCCATGTAATCTAATTCATAGAAACATAGAAACATAAAAACCTACAGCACAATACAGGCCCTTTGGCCCACAAAGTTGTGCCGAACATGTTCCTACCTTAGAAATTACCAGGCTTATCCACAGCCCTCTATTTTTCTAAGCTCCATGTATCTATCCAAAAGTCTCTTAAAAGACCCTATCGTATCTGCCTCCACCACTTTTGCCGGCAGCCCATTCCACGCACTCACCACTCTCTGAGTAAAAAACTTACCCCTGACATCTCCTCTGTACCTACTCCCCAGCATCTTAAACCTGTGTCCTCTTGTGGCAACCATTTCAGCCCTGGGAAAAAGCCTCTGACTATCCACACAATCAATGCCTCTTATCATCTTATACACCTCTATCAGGTCACTTCTCATCCTCCATCGCTCCAAGGAGAAAAGGCTGAGTTCACTCAACCTGTTTTCATAAGGCATGCTCCCCAATCCAGGCAACATCCTTGTAAATCTCTTCTGCACGCTTTCTATGGCTTCCACATCCTTCCTGTAGTGAGGCGACCAGAACTGAGCACAGTACTCTAAGTGGGGTCTGACCAGGGTCCTATATGGCAGCAACAATACCTCTCAGCTCTTAAATTCAATTCCATAATTGATGAAGGACAATACACCGTATGCCTTCTTCACCACAGAGTCAAACTGTGCAGCTGCTTTGAGCGTCCTATGGACTCAGACCCCAAGATCCCTCTGATCTTCCACACTGCCAAGAGTCCTACCATTAATACTATATTCTGCCATCGTATTTGACCTACCAAAATGAACCACTTCATACTTATCTGGGTTGACCTCCATCTGTCACTTCTCAGCCCAGTTTTGCATCCTATCTATGTCCCATTGTAACCTCTGACAGCCCTCCACACTATCCACAACACCTCCAACCTTTGTGTCATCAGCAAACTTACTAACCCATCCCTCCACTTCCTCATCCAGGTCATTTATAAAAATCACAAAGAGTAAGAGTCCCAGTACAGATCCCTGAGGTACACCACTGGTCACTGACCTCCATGCAGAATACAACCCGTCAACAACCACTCTTTGCCTTCTGTGGGCAAGCCAGTTCTGGATCCACAAAGCAATGTCCCCCTGGATCCCATGCCTCCTTACTTTCTCAATAAGCCTTGCATGGGGTACCTCATCAAATGCCTTGCTGAAATCCATATACACTACATCTACTGCTCTCCCTTCATCGATGTGTTTAGTCACATCCTCAAAAAATTTAATCAAGCTTGTAAGGCAGGACGTGCCCTTGACAAAGCCATGCTGACTATTTCTAATCATATTATACCTCTCCAAATGTTCATAAATACTGCCTCTCAGCATCTTCTCCATCAACTTACCAACCACTGAAGTAAGACTCACTGGTCTATAATTTCCTGGGCTATCTCTATTCCCTTTCTTGAATAAAGGAACAACATCTGCAACCCTCCAACCCTCTGGAACCTCTCCCGTCCCCATTGATGATGCATAGATCATCGCCAGAGGCTCAGCAATCTCCTCCCTCTCCTCTCACAGTAGCCTGGGGTACATCTCATCCGGTCCCAGTGACTTATCCAACTTGATACTTTCCAACAGCTCCAGCACATCCTCTTTCTTAATATCCACATGCTCAAGCTTTTCAGTCTGCTGTAAGTCATCACTACAATCACCAAGATCCTTTTCCATAGTGAATACTGAAGTAAAGTATTCATTAAGAACTTCTGCCATTTCCTCCGGATCCACACATACTTTCCCACTGTTACACTTGATGGGTCCTATTCTTTCACGTCTCATCCTCTTGTTCTTCACATGCCTGTTGAATGCCTTGGGGTTTCCCTTAATCCTGCCCGCCAAGGCCTTCTCGTGGCCCCTTCTGTCTCTTCTAATTTCCTTCTTAATCTCCTTCCTCTTAGCCTTATAATCTTCCACATCTCTAACATTACCTGGCTCTCTGAATCTTTTTTAAGCTTTTCTTTACTTCTTGACTAGATTTATTACAGCCTTTGTACACCACGGTTCCTGTACCCCATCATATCCTCCCTGTCTCAATGGAATGTACCTACACAGAACTCCACACAAATATCCCCTGAACATTTGCCACAGATCTTCTGTACTTTTCCCTGAGAACATCTGTTCCCAATTTAGGCTTCCAATTTCCTGCCTGAGAGCCTCATTATTCCCCTTACTCCAATTAAATGCTTTTCTAACTTGTCTGTTCCTGTCTCTCTCCAATGCTATTGTAAAGGAGATAGATCACTATCTCCAAAATGCTCTCCTACAGAGATCTGACACCTGACCAGGTTCATTTCCCAATACCAGATCAAGTACAGTCTCTCCCCTTGTGGGCTTATCTACATATTGTGTCAAGAAACCTTCCTGAACACACCTAACAAACTCTACCCCATCTAAACCCCTTGCTCTAGGGAGATGTCAATCGATATTTGGAAAATTAAAATCTCCCACCATGACAACTCTGTTATTATCACACCTTTCTAGGATCTGTTTCCCTATCCTCACCTCAATATCCCTGTTACTATTGGGCGGCCTATAAAAAACACCCAGTAAAGTTATTGACTCCTTTCTGTTCCTAACCTCCACCCACAGAGACTCTGTAGACAGTCCCTCCATGACGTCCACCTTTTCTGCAGCCGTGACACTATCTCTGATCAACAGTGCCACACCCCCACCTCTTTTGCATCCCTCCCTGTCCTTTCTGAAACATCTAAAACCCAGCACTTGAAGTAACCATTCCTGTCCCTGAGCCATCCAAGTCTCCGTAATGGCCACCACATCATAGCTCCAAGTACTGATCCATGCTCTAAGCTCATTGGCTTTGTTCACAATACTCCTTGCATTAAAATAGACACATCTCAAACCATCGGTCTGAGCACGTCCTTCTCTATCACCTGCCTAACCTCCCTCTCGCACAAGCTTTCTCTATTTGAGAGCCAACTGCCTCTGCCCCAGTATCTTCAGTTTGGTTTCCACCCCCTAGTTTAAAATCTCCCCAGTAGCCTTAGCAAATCGCCCTGCCAGGATATTGGTCCCCCTGGGATTCAAGTGCGACCCCTCCTGTTTTTTTTTGTACTGGTCACACTTGTTCCAAAAAACGTCCCAATGATTCAGAAATCTGAATCCCTGCCCCCTGTTCCAATCCCTCAACCATGCATTTATCCTCCACCTCATTCTATTCCTATACTCACTGTTAACCAATTCCACCACTCTTTTACCAGAGGACCCTAGAATTTAAACTTGGCTTTGTGTAGAACAAAACTCAGTTCCCTCCAAACTTGTTTGCTTGATATTTTAGTTCTATGGCATTTAGTGGCTAAGCCGTTTACCAGATGAAATAGTCTTTTCTTAATATTTGTTTCGTTATTCATGGGTTGCTGGTTAGGTCATCATTTATTAACTATCTCTAATTGTCTCTATACTTGCTTGGGCGGGTCAGAGCACTGTTAAATGTTAACCAATTCCCTTGATGGGTCAGGTGTCACTTATGAAGCAGACCCAATAAGGACAGAGAGTTTCCTTCCCTCATGGATATCAGCAAATGATATGGGATTCTATGACAATAGAGTAGGTCCTTTATTACCATTACTGATATTAGTATTTATTCCAGGTGTATTTAATTACCTGAATTTCCATTCTTTAGCCACTATGGTGGGAATTGAATTCTTGATGTTTGTTGAGTAACTACTTGCTGTTAACAACTCTTTCATTAATAGTAATGGGTTAGCAGTACTTATATTATGAAATTTTGTTTGATTGTTGCACATTTAATCACAGCCTTGCTCCTACTAAATCTGCTCATGAGTTTGAATAATTCTTTATGTCTTTCCTTAACTTACTCTGCTCTAAGGATAATTCCCTCGCCACCAAACTCTCCTGGTATCATTCCAGTAAATCATCTCTGTACCTCTCTAGTGCACAATTACTTACATTGTTTTCACTGTTTCAGGAAACAAAGAGCTGTTATAGAGTATTAAGCAAACTTTAACCTCCGAAGACTTCTTACCGTAAGTACGTGACCTTACTGCTCCTATGTTGCTGCTGATATGTCTGATTTCATTTACTACTGATGCACCAGTGGCATTACTTTCTGTGGTTCTGTGCCTCTTGCGAATCCCAAATTTAATCGTTCTATCATTGATTGCAACTGCCAAAGCACCTAAGCTCTAGATTTCTCTCCGTACTCTGTCTCTCTGTCCACTTTCAGCTATCCACCCTAACCTCACCTAATGTGACACAGAGACAAAACTTGTCAAGACAACCAGACTGGAACTGACGGATGGTGAGGGGATTGCTAGACCTCTCTGCCCTAAAACCATACTCTACCACCAACCCGAGTTGAATTCCAAGACACCACACAACAACACACAAAAGCAAACATACAGTCGCTGTTCAGTGAAGACTCCGCAGCCCAATGTTTGCATTAGTTATTGTGCACCGTATATCCACCATGCATTGCCCCTATAACAATGCACATCAATTTCTAGGCTACAGTCTACTATTGGTCGGCTGAGTATGGTGGTTTGTCGAGGGATGTCCAACCAGCAGCTTTGGGAATTCAGCAGTCAATTCTCCAGGATGGGGGTAGAGACCAGGAGTCATCAGCAGTGTGTTTCAAACCTAAGGGAGCTGAAATAAATTGGGATGACAGGGGATTAGGTGGTGTTGAATTCGACTGTTTTAATTAGTTTTTTTAACATGTATAGTGTTTAATACACCTCCAGTGGCTGCACAAGGAATGGCTGCTTACTAGCTTATTTGTTTGTCCATCAGGTGAATTTGTGGTTTTTTCATTGGTTGGTTTGGCCACAAGTATCTTAATAGGTTTCCTGATTGGACTATTGTTAGCTAAGGAGCATATCTTATCTCAGGTATAAAAGAAGTCACTTTTTGTTAATCTTGCTCCTGCTCTTTCTCCCCCCTGGCCTGAGCTCATCTTTTGTTCCCTTTGTCTCAGCTCATCAAAGCCAGTGTCATGTGCTCTGTGACTGTTTCTTTGTTTTAAACTTTCCAATAAAACTTTGAAGCACCAAGTTGTTTTGAACTCCTGAAAGAACCTGTGGATTTGAAAATAACCGGATCCGACATTGGGTAAGTGGTTGGAACCCTAAGGAGGGGACAAATGGATAGAAGGTAATTCATGAGTGGGATCCCAGTCAGGTTTTCACAACAAAGAATGTTTTTTGGGAAATGAGCATCAACTGTTGATCCTCAGAACAACATAGTCTGATTTCCCAGGCGCTTCTTCCAAAGAAATGTTGCTCAGGAATGACACTATTTAAGGGGATGTCCTTTCAGGCACACAAGCACAGAAAGTGTCCAGTCAAGACTCCAGAGTGCCACAAAATTACTGTTATCACATTTAGAATGGGAATATAAACTACTTTCAGTTGCATAATGTTGTAATAAACAGCATAATCGAATCAGCTTTAACGTAATCAGCTGAGGGATAAATAAATATTGACCAGGACACGAGGAATATCATTCTATTTCTTTGAAATGGAGCTAGGAGATATTTTTACATCCAGTTGAGAAGGTGAAGAGATCTTTGTTTAACATCTAAAAACACAACACTTCCAGTAGTACAGTACTGCACTCAAACCTTGGCATGGCATTTTGTGCTTAGGTCTGTGAACTGGGACAAACTTAGTACCTGCACATTCTGAGGCAGATGTGTGACTAAATGCATCACAAATAAAGCCAAAGGAAAGAAAAGAAGAGCCAGGAACAGAGAGGGAGTGTTAGTGAAGCTTATTTTCCTGTCTGCACACTATGCTTGTAATCAGAGGTGGAACAAGAGGAGATTTAGAATGAACTTTCCAGATTACACAACTCTGTCAGATTATCTGTTGAATTATCATATTTTATGAAAGAAGACATTTGATAATGATGGGTGGCACATCTATCATTAACAAAATATTCTAACGACAGGATCTTGCCACAGAAGGTAAATGTATCCATGAGTTTTCTCATAAACAGATTATTAGGCAATCAGTCTGCATCTCCATCACCCAGCTTTCTGTACTTGATGGCAAGGTGAAGATAAACTTTCTGGATCTACTGCAGTTAACCAGAGGTGGACTGAAAATACTGAAACCATTATTTCCTCTCTTTAGTTAACTAAGTGACACAATCAATTGAACTCCCTTTCCCTTCACTCTCCTCCTTGAAGACCCATGAAGCAGTGAGATTATATGATGGTGCTGACAAATGAACTGTAATGGGAGACATGCTTGGTGGCTGTTTACATGAAGGGACATTTAAGAGATGCTTAGATAGACACATGAATGATAAAGAAATGGGGAGCTATATGGGAGGGAAGGGTTAGATAGATCTTAGAGCAAAATAAAATGTTGGCACAATATTGTCGGCCAAAGGGCCTGTACTGTGCTGTAGTGTTCTATGTTCTATGTTAGACCAACACTAAATTTGAAGCAAGATGCCTAATGGAGCCTTTAGCTATATGTTCCGAGCTTGGTTCCCTCCTTGTGCTCCTTCCAGAACAAAAGTTATTTCTCAGTCCCAGGTTTAAGAGCACGGTGATCTTTGGAATCTGAAGGCAGCCTTTCTTCTGGTGTGAAATCAATCCTAAACTGCATCTGTAACTGTCAGCAAAACTTCATTTCTGTGGACTACAAATCCTACTGCAAGAGCTTTGCCAGAGTTGAAGAGATTAAGGAGATAAGTATCAAGAGCAGGAGTTCACCATTTGGCTCTTCCAGCTTTCTCTGCTATTCAGTTTTTTCAAGGCTGATCCACCAGCTCATCTACTTTCCGGCCGATCCTCACATCCCCTGCTTCCCCCCGTCTCCAAACATCCACTGATCTCTGCCTTAAATATACTCAATGACTGAACATCCACTGGGATGGAGAAATCGAAAAAGTAACAGCCCTGAGTGCTGATTCCTTATTCTAAAACTGAACTCCCACAATCACCACAGTGCCCCCCCACCCACTAAATCCCCTTTTTTAGTTCCAGTCTCTCCAGATATAGAGTAATAGAGCAATAAAGAAACAGGTCCAAGACCGACAGTCCATCAAACCCTCATCTACATCAATCTTACACTAATTCCTTTTTTTGTTCTCCCCACATTCTCATCAAATTCCCCCAGATTCTACCAATCACCTGCACACTTGTGTCAATTTACAGTGCCTGATGAACCTACCAACCCACATATCGTTGGGATGTGAGAGGAAAACAGACTCATAGAGTCATACAGTACAGAAATTGGCCCTTTGGCCCAACTGGTCCATGTCGACCAAGATGCCCATCCAAGCAAGCTTTTACCATTTGCCCGCCTTTGGTCCATAACCTTCTGAATCTGCCCTATCCATGTACCTGTCCAACTGTCTTTAAAAAGTTGTTATTGTACCTGCCACAACCACTTCCCCTGGCAACTCATTCCACATATATACCACCCACTGTGTAAAAAAAGTTGCCCCTGAAGTTCCTGTTAAATCTTTCCCCTCTCACTTTAAACTTATGCCTTCTAGTTCTTGATTCCCCAACCCTGGGGAAAAGACTGACTGTATTCACCCTATTTATGCCCCTCATGATTTTATATACCTCTATAAGATGACCTCTCAGTTTCCTGTGCTCCAAGGAAAAATGTCCTATCCTGTCCAACCTCTCTCTTGTCTCTGTCCCTCAAGTCCTTTCTAAATGATTTTTGCACTCTTTCCAGTTTTAATAACCTCTTTCCTCTGAGACAGAGTACTCAAAGGAAACCCATATATTCACAGGAGAATATGTAACCTCCACACAGTCAGTACCAGACATTAGGATTCAACCCTAAATAGTTAACCCTTTCTCAGTCTCTCAGAATCTTATGTGTCAGGTCTCATTCCTCTGAATTTGAGTGAGTATAGGTCTATCCTGTTCAGTCTCATCCCGTGAGGGATTGTAAGAAAACACCATCAGACAAGTGTATTGGACTGTCCCAACACTGGTGCCAATTTAAATTCCTGTGTCTTTTGTGCAGAGTTTTGTTAGAGCTGGCAAAGGAGTGTGTGAAGCCAGGCAGGAGATCAAAATTCCTGGGAAGTCATGGGAACAATTGTCACCATGAATGTGTGTTGGGAGGGGTCTCCAAAAAGCAGCCATTGGGACAAAGGGAAGAGCAGGTCATAAGGAAGCATGAGGATTTGTTGTGTTGCAGGTTCCTCCTGGATCACTGGTCTCTTGCTAAAACATATAACAATATAAAATTACCTTGATCTTTTCAGACCACTCGTGCTGCCCTGTTGGTTCTGCTGTTAGGTCTGGAGCTTCACAGGCCTCTTGATTAAAATCCTGCTATGGTGTTAATAACAGCATTAGGCTTTGAACTGCACATTATAACTATGCTGCTGACAACATTGGCTGGAATCCCACCAGTTGAAACAGTGAAGGACAGTGATGTGGCAGGAAAGCTGTTTAACGACCCTGACCTTCCACCCCCATCTCCAACCCCATTCTTACCGGTTTAACAGTGAGGATTCAATTACAGCGTCTGTGTGGGCAAGGGATCCTTCATAGAGACATGCGTATTTGGAAAACTGCTCAGTCATCTTTACCAAACTGCATCTTCCTTTGTTCCACTAGTTGATGAGTGCTATAATGCATTGCCTTCTAACCTTGGGGGCAGTGTCTGAGGGCAGTGTTAGGGGAGGTTCTGACTTCATTCAGTAAGGATAGACAGAACCTTGTTTTTCTTTGCCGTCTGTTTTGCCATCCATTTAAAGGATGAAAATTCTAAAATACGATACAGAGACAAGCATCTTTGAGGGAGAGGTAATTCTGAATGTTATACATAGACCTTTCAAAACAAGAGATGAATACTGAATCATTTCAGCTGGCTGGCCAGCTTTAATCACAAACCTGTAGACTTCCCAAGGAGCAAAACTAAAATAGATAAGATGCAAAAAATAAGCATTCCCTTTTATCATCATTAGTTTTCAAACCAGTTCTCTTGATCCTGTGCTCACATCACAGTCCAAAGATGTGTGGATTGGTAGTTTAACTGCCCACTGTAAATTTATCTTAGTTTGTGGAGGAGTGGTGGAATCTGGGGGGAGTTGAGGGGAATGTGGGTAAAATAGGTGCTTGATGGTCAGTGTAGTCTTTGTGGGCTGAAGGACCTGTTTCCATGCTGTATGGTTTTCTATGACTCTATGACTGTAATTTTCCAGAGTAACTAAGGAGCTTGGGAACAACAATGAGTCAGCTATTCAGATCTTATTAGCACTTTAAGAGCTAGTGAACTCAAATGCATTCACATTATTCAAACTAATATTATTTATTGCTGTGAGCCAAGGCTTCAACTAGTTTGTGTGGAGAATGGGAACCAGGAGTTTTTTTGACCTGGATTTTTTGGATATTAAAGGATTTACCGCTGACTTTGAAGATAGCTATCCACTAAAGTTAGCTATCCACTACTGTCCCAGAGTACTCATGCTCCTTATTACCTGATCTGTCTTAACCTATCTCCATTAAGTCTTTTGTCTTACACCTCAATCCTCCTGCAACACTGCTTTGAAAGCAGTAAACCCTTCGCTCTTCCTCAGTTTTGAGGGAGGGCCATTGTCCCAAAATATTGACTGTTTTCTCTTTCCACAGATTCCATTTGACTGGTTGAGTTCTTCCTACATTTCTGTTTTTGCTGCAGATTCCAGCAACCGTAGTTTTATTTGTTATCCACTAAAGATCTGCTGATCTCTATGGTATGGACTTTGCCTGCATTGATTGTTACTTGGCATTAGTTCTAAGAGCCTCCTGCCACCCAGTTAACTGAGCAGTAAAATACAGTACATGAGTTTTAACAATCATTTCAAACAATTAAAGAGCTTAAAATAAAGAATGGAACAAACAACAAAAGTTACATCTCATTCAGAATAAAGGGAAAGGGATAAACTCAACAATTACAGGCCCAACGGTTTAACATTGACACCAGGGAAATAATTAAAGATGACATTGTATCCAAATAAAAACATATTGTTATTGAAAAAGCAAGACTAATAGACAAACCTTAAACTGAATTTGTTTTGGAAAATTCTGTTTAATGAAGTAGTAGCAAAGTTCCTTAGGAAAGCAAGCTTAATATTGCCAAATAGAGATGCAAAAAGCATATGATAATTTTCCACATTATAATTGTGTTAATAAATTGAAAGCTCATTATTAAGGGACAGTGGTAATGGGTTCTAAAACTAATAAAAAACAGAAAATAGTGGCAAACATATTTTGCTTTACACTGGAAAGAATACTGTATATACAGATATGTTCCTCAGTTATCAGCATTGGGACCACTGTAATTTTGATGCATTAATGTCTGAGAATGGGGTGTACTGGGATTAATGTCAAAATGTTCAGTTAATGTGAATCTCAAAAATATAGTGAACAATATTGAATTTAGTGACAAATGTCAAAGGGGCAAAGGCAGTCAGGTGAAGAGGAAGATACATAAAGAATGTGAAGAATGAAAACAGACAACATAAACTAGACTGTACGAATTTATAAACTCAGGAACAGAAAGACCTGGTATAAATATGGACATATTTATTGGTTGCAAGGCATTTTAAACCAGAAGGCATCTGCATCCCTCAGATTTGATCCAGGTAGTGATCAGGGCAAGAAGGGTTTGTAAGTCAGGCAAGTGGTAGAAGAGACTCAGCGTTTTGTCCAGCAGTTCAGAGGTACTTGCTGTTGTGAAAGATAAGAAAAAAAGAGTTCAAGGAGCATGAGCACACTGAGTATGACACCGTACCATCGAAGGCTACTCAGAAGGAATGCAATTCTTCCTTTTTAATGATTCATTCATAGTATCTAGCTGTCACTGACAGCGTCAGTATTTATTGTCCATTCCTTATCACCTCTGAATTGATAGGCATTTGAGCCTACATTGATGAGTCTGAAGTCACATCTGGGAAGACTGGTTAAGGATGGCCGATTTCCTCCCAGATGAAAAGGAAGAATGTCAATAAATCTGATAGTTCATGGTTACATTGATTGAAACAAGATTTTTTTTAAATTCCAGATTTATTTAATTACTTGATCTTAAATTTCCCTGCTGACATAATGGGATTTGAACTCATGCCTCAAGATCAAAGGTCCAGAACTCTGGCTGCTGGTCCAGGAACTTAACAACAATACTGTACCTTGAATGGAAAGGAAGAGTTTTGTCAAGAGAATTGAGGCTATTCTCTGTAGACATATCTGGGAAAACTGAAAGATATATGAGCCATCCTGACCGAAGTCTAGTGGATGGAGTAGAACTTTAATAAGAATGTGGAGGTTCAGTTATTGCAATCCATGTAAGAAGCAAAGGTACAGAAAGATCTAGAAATGAGGCTCTGCTGAGGGTGCTTGAGGAGCTTGCTCCAAAATTATATGGCAGAATCTCAAAGATAATAATCTCCGTATTACTACCTGATCCATAAATGGTGGAACGGAGTCAAACAATGGTTTAAATACACAGCTGATAAAGTGATATGGAAGCCAAGGGATCCAATTCAATTCAGGGACACTGGTGCCAGTCTTGCGGAAAACAGGAGGTGCACCTGAGGTGGACAAAAATAGTGCAGTCCAATAACTGGATAAGCTAACCAACCATCATCTCACTTATATGTAGAAAATGGTACCCACCATCATTGGAGGGCTGTTTCCACAACTGGGGCCAG
This sequence comes from Pristis pectinata, assembly GCF_009764475.1. Taxonomy (NCBI): domain Eukaryota; kingdom Metazoa; phylum Chordata; class Chondrichthyes; order Rhinopristiformes; family Pristidae; genus Pristis; species Pristis pectinata. Next base: position 47,333,678 of record NC_067411.1, on the reverse strand, counting down.
AGCTAGGGCTGGAATCAAATATAATAATGTTCTGATACCTAATCATCTTTCTCATATCTCAGCTCCACCTCCTCCTGAAAGTCCATCTGCTTTACAAGTTGGAAGCATGCATCCATTACTTTTTGCCCCTTCACCTGCCCCTATCCTCGTGCCTTTCTCTTTTCCGAAAGCCAAGGAACTACAACTTCAGTTTGGAAACTATGCACTGTACAGCCACATTTTACAACCAGAGACTTTATTAACTGTAAAAGGACATTGGTGACTAAGGACACATTGGCGAAAGGTAATATAAAGTGTGAAATTAAGGTGCTATAACTGAATTCCCAGAACAGTTCATAACAAGAGAGATAAGCCAATAGAACAAATCAAGACTTGATTTAATAGTTATTATTGAAACATGAATATTGGCTGATCATTTTTGGGGACTATATATTCGAGCATGATTGCCTTTTAGATAAGACAGTAGAATTGAAAAGGATGTGGGGTAGCCTGGTAATAAAACATGAGATGAAAAGCAGCAGAGAGAAAAGATATTAGACTGGAAAATCAGGATGGAAAATAAGAATGAGTAGAGCAAAATCTGTTTCTTCCTCTCTTCTTAATAATCCCTCAGGATCAAGGATGATTTGCATCCACTCTGATTTTATGGGTTTTGAGATGGCTGATGAGGTCAATATGGGACCTGCAGACTACCACTGGTGGGGCAGGAGGTGCTTGACTAGATGGGTAGTAGATGAACCCTCCTTCCACCATTTACAGCAGGTTTTTGCACTCCCTCAAAGTTTTTTCAGCATATTTGATGCATGAAATTAGATTGTGGTGCACAGCCCTAACTTCAAATCCACTCGCAAGAAATAAATCACGAAACTGGAACAATCTTGTTTTAAGAAATTGTTATTAGTATCTTCCTCTTTTCCCTTCAAGAATGTTCAGCCATGATGTTTCATGGAGCAGATGGACAGATGCCAGGTCACCCATGGGTTGATTTGTAGGAAATGGAACAATTTTTAGAGAGATCTCTCCTTGAAGATGAGGGAGAATGGAGGGTGGGAGGTGGGAGATGAGGCCTGATCACAAACCATGGGTAGTTCCGAGACCTAGTGGTTATTGAAAGGCATTGATTCAATGGCCTGTGTTGGACTGCTACCTCCCCCTGCCTACGTTGGTTTACAGTGGGCCAGCCCCCTACTTTATTCACTATACACTCATGACTGCGTGACCAGTTTCTGCTCTAACTCCATCTACAAGTTTGCTGTGACACCACCATAGTTAGCTGAATCTCAAATAACAATGAGACACAGTACAGGAAGGAGGTAGAGAGCCTAATAGCATGGTGTCATGACAACAACCATTCCCTCAATGTCAGCAAAACAAAAGAGCTGGTCATTGACTTCAGGAAGCAGAGTGCTGTACACACTCCTGTTCACATCAACGGTGCTGAAGTTGAGATGGTTGAGAGCTTCAAGTTCCTAGGAGTAAGCATCACCAGTAGCTTCTCCTGATCCAATCATGTGGACGTCATGGCTAAAAGAGTCCACCAACACTTCTACCACCTCAGGAGGCTAAAGAAATTAGCCATGTCTCCATTAACCCTCAGCAATTTTTATAGATGCACCATAGAAAACATCCTATCCGGATGCATCATGGCTAGGTATGGCAACTGCTCTGCCTGTGACTGCAAGAAACTGCAGAGGGTTGTTGGCTACAGCTCAGCACATCACGAAAACCAGCCTCATCTCCACGGACTCTGTCTGCACTTCTCGCTGCTTCAGTAAAGCAACCAATATGATCTAAGATCCCTCCCACCCTGGTCACTCTCTCTTCTCCCCCCTTCCATCTGGCAGAAGATACAAAATCCTGAGAGCATGTACCACCAGGCTCAAGGACTGCCTCTTTCTGGCCATTATAGGACTATTGAACAGACCTCTTGTATGATAAAGATGAACTCTTGACCCCAAAATCTACCTCGTCATGGCCTGCCCCTTATTGTCTGCCTGCACTGCACTTTCTCTGTAACTATAACACTATACTCTGTGTTCTGTTATTGATTTTCTTTTGTACTACCTCGATGTACTGATGTCATGAAATGATCTGTATGCAAAATAAATTTTTCACTGTACCTCAGTACATGTGACAATAATAAACCAATTTACCAATTGACCAACTTAATAGAATTAATACTACCTGTGCAGAGGTCCAGGCTTAAAATATTGAGTAAATGACAAAAGACCAGAACTATTTATTCTGTGGTGAATTACTTATAGTTAACGCTGACCATCCAACAATTATGATTTCTCAAAACTGACCAAGTCACCATTTACACTAACCCCCATCCTCCCCCTTCCTTTAGTCTTGAGCAAACGATGCTTAGCTCTCTTGCTCTCTTCCTCTCTGCACATGTGTCAATTTTTAAGGTATTATTTATTCAATTCTGATTTACATTCCAGGTGGTCAAACACAATATCATAAATACAACAAGTTACTTCACCTCAATTGGGCTACAAGTGGGAAAACAAAATTGTACAATGAGGGCTGGGAGAAACAGAAACTAAAATTATCCAGTAGCTGTTCTCTGTTCAAACTAAGTTTACTGCATATTGGCATGAAACGCCATAGCACTCATCTGATTTTATTTTAAGAACTCCTGAATCAATAATTCTTTTGATTATTAACATTTCTAAAGGTTCTGAGGCAGAAGTCCAGACATGGGGGCTCTATTTTATGATATTATTGTGAGCTATATAGCTCAATGGAAAGTCAAAAATCACGGAAGGTCAAAGAACAAAAGACAAGGTCAACCTAACAAATCTTGCTTCTCTCTCTTGCTTGTACTTCCTCTCTTTCTGTCCCTCATACTCTGTCCTCATAGCTTGTGCACATACAGCCCTTGGTTCTCTTAGAGCCTGCTGAGATCTTGAACTTTTGGTCAATATCTGGATTTGTGGTTCACAACCTCTCTTTACCATACAGTGTCCAGTGCTGTTATGAAGTGCAATTAGCCATTCTTCCTGTATGTATTGCTACACCATGTGAGCTGCAGGTCGGATCAAAGACCCTTTTATCTCACAAAGGGTTGGTGGCACAGATTACTCTTAAATTTAAAAATTGCAGGTGTTTTTTTAACATGTAAAAACTATGTCACATATGGAAAGTCACTTTAGTTCATGCATACTTTATCACTTTCAGTGCAATGCGCTCTTTTATTGTGAGTTCTACGTCATACACTTTGATCTTACCGTTGTCATTGAGTAATTGAAATGTGTTACATATCTTGAAGATATCTACAGATAATCATTGACCTTTTGTCCTCTATTGTTCTCCAATAAAGGGTCTTTGCATCTCATTTATTAGGCAACATGACCTTCTGCCTTCAAATATGTATCCCTGCTCCCTCTGAACTTGTATCCCTTTTAATATTGTACCACAGCTTCCATCCTGTTATTAATCACTTTCAGAAATCAAGTTGATGCAAGCAGTTTTTCAACTTTCTACCTCAGCAGATCCACTTCGTAGCAGTCTTGCCCATCTGTGCCACATGTTCATTTAAAGCAAAGGTGTTGGGATCTACCTTTCCACTTTTATTGGTTTTTCATTGATTAATTGGATGTATGCTGGCAATTCTCAGTTCCATAAATAGTGAATTGTCTTTTTCTTCATCAGGATAAACTCATCTGCTGTGCATTCCCTGCATCTTATCTTTTATATTACAGTGCCGGAAGTTGTTACTAATACACTACAATGCATTTCCAGTCCCCAGACTGCGTGATTTTTTATTATTGCAAACCATAGGAAGACATGTTTAATAATCCTGACAAATATGATTTTATTAGCAGATTATGAACATTACTACGTTGTTATTGGTCTTGAAATATAATTGTTTGTCTGAGTGAGCTGATGGTAACACATTCCAGTCACTACTCATTCTGGGAACCAGGGCAGGTTATATTTCCAAACTACTTATTGCTCTGCTGTTAAATTAATGCACCTCTTCGCAATGAAAATACAGCTAATGGGGATGGAATAAAAGAAGTGTTTATTTTGTTAAGATGTAAACTATTTTGAAGAATAAAAAATAGTTTACATCCTGACAAAATAGACAAAAATAGCAGACAATTGATTAACGTCTGACTGAATTATGACTGCATTACAATGAGTAGTGTTAAAATGGGCATCTCTCAATAGCGAGGAACTCGGAGTGGTCATATACAAGGCACTGGTACTACTTACATTTCTGTGAGCACGACAACGTTCCCAGTGGTTGCTCTTGGAACTGGTTCAGAACCATCATGCCTCTGGTAGCAAGACACATTTCTACAAAGTACAAGGTTCTTGAATTTCAAAAAAATATAGAAATGCAATGAACTCAACATATTTCCCGTATTTGGTGATTTACAGATCATTTTCTGGTTCTTTGATGAAATTGGTAAAACACAATGCACTTTGTACATTAGAAATAGTGCAAAGGTGACTCAAGTCCAACCACATTTTGACTGCATGGCAATAAGATATAACAGAGGGTAATGAGAAAGCCAGCAGTGTCTCTCCTAGTTATCATATATCTCACAAATCTTGCCCATTTCACATTCTCTCTTTTGCTCCTCCAGTGGATTATTTTATCATATATAGCCTTCGCATTCTGTGCCTACACCTCAAAACTGTGAAACTCCCTCAATTTGCTATTTCTTTCATTTTTACATGTGCATATTAGGTCTAAATGTTCTGTATATCTAGTCCATAAAGCTCCATTGATTCAATAAATAAAAAAATGCACATACCCAATTTCATTTGATATTGGTTCCTTAAACCAGAGTATTACTTTCTTAGGGGTTTGGAAATGTATTCTTGGTGCTTGTCTTTCAATGGTACTCCTTTCAACAAAGGCTGATGGAGTGCAACCTTAATCTCAAGGGCTCTGGGAATTCAAAAGGGTGGATGTTATATTACAGTTTCGACAGTTTTAGGGAGTTGTGTTCGGTTCTGAATATAACTCGGAGGAACTGCCAGCCCTCTCATATTCTCTACACTTTACCCATGCAACACTACTCACCGTAATGCAGTCAGAAATCAGTCAGACATGAATCAATTGTGTGCTTTTTTTTTACATATCGAGTACATTACACCACCAATTTTACCAAAGGACTAGAAAATGGCACTCAATGCAGAAAATATGTAAAATTTAATTGATGTTATATTTCTATGCAATTTATACAAATAAATATTTTATATTTAATTCTAATGACTTGAGTTTTATGGAGAGGTGTTTAACTACCAGAGGCATAGTGGTTATGACCCAGTTCCAAGAACCAGCATTGGGATTACTGGTGAAATCACAACAACACAAACAGACAGTGCGGCAAAGGTTCCATCCCAATGGCATTGTGGCTCTGACCCAGTTCCAAGGAGGATATATTGGTCTTGGAGAATTGGAGTTCAGATTCAACAGACAGATAACCTGTCTAAAGATTAAATTATGAGGACACTTCACATTAATTTGATTTGTTTTTACTTGTATCTTAAATGGAACTCAAAATGAAATATTTAAAGTGATTAAAAGAGCTGAGAAGACAAGGAGGGGAATTTCAGAACAGGGAAGTATAGCTTTGAAATAAGTGCAGGTTATCTCACTAATGTCTCAAAGCACTCTTCACATAGGATGGTGAAAATCTGGAAGTCTTTCCTCTAAAATGTTGAGGATTGAACCAAATTAAGCTTTCAAATAGGTCATTGGTAGGTTGTTGAAATAAAACAGTGAACACTGGAAATTCTCAACAGGTCAAGCAACTTCTGTGGAGAGAGAAGCCGAAAGTAAAGGATCATTAAGTGTCATTCTTTCCATAGGTACTGACTACCTCCAGCATTTTCTGTTTCTTAAGCCTCAGATTGATGAAATTTCATCAGATTTCTTTTAGGCAAGGATGTTAAAGGTTACAGGACAAGATGGAATAATAATTCAAAACAAGCATGACTTAATTAAATGGTGGAAAAAGCTTGGGCTGCATTCTCTCATAATGTTATGTCCTATTACTGACTCTTCAAATGTTGGAGCAGTACTGGACAGTTTACAACCTTCCAAATCAGTGACGCCTGGTGGTGATAACAGAGACAAGAATTGTAAGCAGATAGTTCAGTGGAGAGGAGTCAGAGAGACTAAGAAAAACAAGTGCCAGCATAGCGGTGGGATGACCAATGAGCATACTGAAACAATTCAAATAGAATGGGCAACAGATTGGTACTGTACTTCTGCAAGGGAGATCAAATGAACAACAATTGACAAGAGACAACAGGTCATGACAAAAAAATGGGTAGGAGAATAGAAGGCAGAAATGGGAAGGAAGAGAAGATTATCTCAGCACAGTTAACAAGGATGACAAAGTGACACCAGGCGAAGTTCAGGACATCCAGACCAACAAACTGAGAGGGTAGAAGACTGGGAGAAGCTGCAACAAGGCAGCATATCAACTTACGTTTGAAATGGTTTGTAAATGTTATTTGTAATCGGTTTATTGTTGTCACATGTACCGAGAAACAGTGGAAACCTTTGTTTTGCATTCCATCCATACACATCATTTCATCACATCAGTACATTGAGGTAGTACAAGGGAAAATCAGTAACAGAATGCAGAATGTAATGTTACGCTTACAGCGAAAGTGCAGTGCAGGTAGATAATAAGGTGCAAGGACCATGACAAGGTAGATTGTGAGGTCAACAGTTTATCTTTATTGTACAAGAGGTCCGTTTAATAGTCTTATAACAGCAGGACAGAAGCTGTCCTTGAGCTTGCTGGTGCATGTTTTCAAGCTTTTGTATCTTCTGCTTGATGGAAGGAGGGAGAAGAGAGAATAATGTCTGCGGTGGGAGGGGTCTTTGATTACGTTGGCTGCTTTTCCAAGGCAGCGGGAAGTGTAGACAGAGTCCATGGAAGGGAAGCAGGTTTTCGTAATGGACTGAGCTGTGTCCACAACTCTCTGCAATTTCTTGCTATCTTGGGCAGAGCAGTTGCCATACCAAGCTGTAATGCATCTGGATAGGATGCTTTCTACAATGCATCTATAAAAATTGGTGAGGGTCAACGGGCACATGCTAAATTTCCTTAGCCTCCTGAGTAAGTAGAGGCACTGGTGTGCTTGTAGACAACATTTGATAAGGATGTTAAGTAACTGTGTGAAAACACATTAACTGCTTCATCACTACAAAATGTATTTTCCGTTGGTACTAAGTAGATGATAAAGCTACTGACAGTCCAAACTTGTAATCCCCATTATAACAGCAAATATATACAGACATTAAAAAGAGAAGCAATGAACACAATGTAATTTGCAGCAACCATCATATCAATTCAAGTAGCGAAGGCTGAATAAGTCTTTCATAGTTAAAGTGCTGAATATGCAAACTGAAAAGAAATGAAAATAGCGTTTGTCTTTTAATGATTCCTTTTAACACTCCAATGTGGTGTGCTGAATGTTTTGTTCATTCTTCCATGCAATTAATGTGGTGGACAAGTATATAGCATGCCAAAATCTCTGCGAATCATAGACTAAGAAGCTTCATTACTTCACATCATTTTCAAAATTAGGAATTTATTTTGTAATGGCAAATATTCCCTCACTGTTTTCTCTAAACCGGAAGCTATCTTTCAAATTAATTTGTTTAAAAAGCGAGTGATTCAGCTAAATTTGTAATCGTGGTGATTAAGCAATGACCTTGAGGGTGATAGAACCACAAATGATGGTTTTAATTTCCCTCAGAATGCTGAAGCAAATCTCATGTTGCTGTATTGTTTGGTTTGGCTTTTAGACAAGCTTAGTAGTTATTGAGAAGAAAGGAAGTTTCCCTCAGGACATTTGTCAATCATTGGGGATTCGACTCCCTGTCTTGATGCCTGAGGACAAAATCAAGGTTGATGCTGCATTGGTGTAGTAGTGGAATGGTGCAAGCCTTCCAATCTCGTCTGGCCAGTGACAAAGGCAGTCAATAGCAAAGTAACACATGCTCACACATCTCCAACATGCTCCCAGCTCAGACCAGGGCCTGCATATCACCATGATTTTTTTTCCTATCCCTGGCTCCTCTTTGCAGGACTCTCAGATCAGAACTAAATCAGAGATGGTGTTTGTCCTGGTATGGCCCTTTACCTTCTTTAGGACTGTCTTGGCTCTCTATTAATAAATTGATTTTGTGCTTTTCATACGATATCTCAAAGTGCTTTGCAGCCATCCAAATAGAGATGGAAAATGCAGTGGTGAACTTGTGCAGCAAGATTGTGCAACAAAAATGCAATGTAAACAACACAGTCTTGCAGTTGGTAGTGCTGCCTCCTCATAGCTCCAGTGACTTAGGTTTGATCCTGACTTAGAAACATTCTGCAGTTTGCAAATTCTCTCTGTGACTACGTGGGTTTCCTTTGGATGCTCTGATTTCCTCCCACAGCCCAAAGGCATGCTGGTTGGTATGTTAACTGGCTACTGTTAATCACCCCTAGTTTAGGTGGGTGAGAGGTGAATCAAGCTGGGGTGAGGTGGGTTGATGGTCGATGAGCATGTGATAAAGAATGTATTACAAGGAAATAAGTGGGGAAATGTTATTGATGGGGTTGCCCCAAGAGCTGGCATAGACATGATGGATCAAATGGTCTATAACACAAGAGAACATGAACATAGATAAATTTTAGTTACCTGACAGTAGAATATTGACCAGACAATTGTTTGTTTTGCACCAGTACAAGAATACAGACATTAATTTTGTTTTTAATCTCTCATTTCAAAATGGCACCCCCAGCAAGGCACTATTCCACTAGTACCCTCCACTGGAACACCAACCTCAATTTTGTCCTTTAGGCTGCAAGACAGGGAATTGAACCTCTAGTCACTGACTATTGCCACTGAGCGAATACTGACAATTCCCAAGAAAATGGGAGGGAATTCTTGAGACATTTGTTGATTAAAATGCACCATAAAATGTTACATAGTAAATGTCAGTGCCATTCCAGGCATTTAACAGTCTCAGGTTGATCACTGCAAGTTGTTTTTTGCAAAGACAGGCATTTAAACTTCTACACTAATGTCACATACTAATTTATTAAGAATTGTATATTTGCAAAGAGTATTTATGGTTCTATTAAAATTCATTTCAAAATGGGCATCTTTGTTACAAAAATAACAAGGATTTTATAACTGCTTTGTTTTATTTTCTTAATTTAAGTGATAAATCTTTTTTATATGACAATTTCAGTGTGGCAAGCATTATGTCTGCAATTTGTTCATCAATAAATAAAGAAGTCATTGTGTACTTCTGTGACATTCTCTTTTCATGTATAAATTGTTATTATTAAATTACTCCATATAGCTGCATTTGAATGGCTTGTAAGAAATTGGATCAACTGTTTAGTCAACTGGTATTTGGGCAGATATTTTGCACATAATAAGCCTTTGAACAGCATAGAAATGCCAAACTTGTCAAACTACTCAGAGGTGGCTGGCTAACACAACAGGCTGCATTCTACCGTATATTCTGAGTTCAGATTACAGAACTAGAAATACTTAAGCACCCAAAATATGTGCTTGATCTATGCCTGTTGATCCTGGTCCTGCTGGAGTTGCTTTCCTTCTCTTCATCTGCTTGAACAAAAAACAATTAAGGGAGCAAGGTGATATGGGGATAGATCAGGAAAAGTGTGTTTGAGGTAATAGATCAGCCATGATCTTCTTGAAAATCAGAGGCCTGAGGAGCTGATTGACCTATTCCTGATTCTACTTCTTATGACCTTAAGTTCCTTATACAAGAGCATGTACATTTTTAAAATGCATTGTTCCTTGATTCATTTATGTCAAGCACTTCTTAACTAACAATTATCTTGTGCCTATCAAATTAATCTAGACCTAAGTTACATCCTGATCAAAACTCTTAAAGGGGCCGACCACGACCACAACCACAGCCAAGTCAGCCTATTGTGTTTTTATCAGATTCTTTGCAAAAATTCTCCACTAGCCTTAGTCCCTGCTCTTTCTCCATGGCCTCATACATTTCTCTCTTTCAATTATTTATCCAATTCCCTTTTGAAAGTTACTGTTGTGGAGAAAAAGACTTACTTGGACTGTCTATTCTTCTAGGCCCAACAGAAGTGTATTTATTTTGATTGATCTCACATTTGCATCTCCATGTATTCTCCTTGATTGTACTGAGTGTGGCATTTTTATACATACTCAGATACATGGTAGAGCATCTTGCAACATCTTTAGCCAATCTTCAAATAATCTCTTATCAGCACAGAGCCAGTCAGGCAGAAAGTAGCTTCTGATCAGCTGTTGCTAACATCACTGTTGCTTCACTGTGGTCCTGCACAATCAACCTGTGCCTTATGGTTCCTTCCTCTGTCAGAGCCTGGAATGGAATATGCTTTCCTGTCATGATTACCTACTGTACCATGAGCAGTCTGGCTGTCTACACTTCTACATTCCTCTCAAGAGAACCTTGGTCTGCTGTATTTGTTATAAATATGGGGGCCCCACACAGTCTCAGTCCTGATTACTCACTGTCATGGACATTCCAAGGGGATACTCTCTCTAACTGTAATTTATCATCCTGTTTTTTTCCCTACTTGTTTTTTTCTGCATACCCTCTAGGACTAGCTGCGAATTAACTGAAGACAATGAGTACATAACCATTGCTATCTTTACTCATGCAAACATTAATATCCATTCCCTTTACAATTACTATTTCATCTATTTTCTCCACTTTTTTTGGATAACACTTTGCAAGTTGTTGTAACTAGTGGCATTCTCCTCTTCTCATCTCTAATAAATGTGTAGTCATTGTTTACAAACTGCTCTGCGAGTGGAAATAGCTCTTTGTTATCAATTCTATGAGAGTGGTTTGCAATTGTGACTGCCATCAAACCTCAACTTAACTTCTGAGTAAGGAGAAGAGTTCCAGTTTGTGAAATCTACCAACATGAGTGAAGTTATTCATCCATAGAATCACACCAATAAACCTTCCTTGTATCCTTACAGGGAAGGTAACAGCAAACATCTATGGATATTGTTAGGGATTATTCTGGAGTTATGAAATTATGAATAGCAGATATTAATTGAAATGAGGACACAAGAGGCTGCAGAACCAGCCTTCAGGAGATAAAACCTGCTCACAATTTAACTTTAGCTGATACTTTGGGGTCATTGAAACCAATCATTGGGTGTGGGACATTCTCGTAGGGAAAAGGCAATTCTGGATATGGTGTTTTGCAATGAATCAAATTTGATTAGGGAGTTTAGCATGGTACGGTAGCATAGTGGTTAGCACGACGTTATTACAGCACCAGTGATCGGGGTTCAATTCCCGTCACTGTCTGTAAGGAGTTTGTACGTTGTCCCGTGTCTGCGTGGGTTTCCTCCGGGTGCTCCAGTTTCCTCCCACATTGCAAAGACGTATGGGTAGGTTAATTTGGGTTTAAAATGGGCGGCGCGGACTTGTTGGGCCGGAAGGGCCTGTTACCACGCTGTAAGTAAAATTTTAAAAAATTTAAAAAAGATGAAGGAACTCTTAGGAGACAGTGATGATAATATGATAGAATTCACGCTGCAGTTTGAGAGGGAGGAGCTAAAATAAGATGTATGGGTATTATAGCTGAGTAAAGATAATGACAGAGGCATGAGAGAGATGCTGGCCAAAGCTGGCCACCTCCTCCAAAGACATCCAGAGCTGCGTCAAAAGGTTTCAATGTCTGCTCTCAGTTGTCCTCTGTCCTGGTTTACAGCAAGTTCTGGGAAACCTTGGAATAGTTTCTAATAGCAAAAGGAATGAGCTTGTCTCCTCTAAATGATGCAGAGAGGAACAAGGAACACTAGCTAGTTTGAAATGGTGTTAACCAATCATGAAATTGGACCTAAGGCACGATGTGATCAGCACGGCTTGGCCATTGTTAAAGTTTGAGCTTGCATTTTTTGTGTGTCCTGGACCAAGTTAAATCAGTATGATCTCAGTGCACAACTTCCAGTCTTATCTAATTCGATCCTTCTTTATGAATACCAGACAATTCTGAAGAAAGGGTCGTTGACCTGAACATTAACTCTGTTTCTGTTTCCATGGATGCAGGCTCAGTCAATTTTCCACTTTTATTTCAAAGCTTCTTCGTCTGTGATATTTGCTCTTGTTCCTAAAATCAGGTGCCAGGGAGATAGTTTGGGAGATTATTGGACAAAGATTCATGAGAAAATCTTGTCAGCAGCTATTTTCAAACCAATAGAAAAAAAGACAGGCTGCATTTTTGTAGAATCAATGTGCTGAGAGTTGGTGCTGGGTCCCTTTTGATGATGGAAGGAGTCTTTTTATTCCCCACATGAAAGGAATATTGATCAGTTTTGAGTGCTTGAATAATTCCACTTAAGTTGATTCCATAAATAAATGAAAATGGCCCAGAAAATCTGGGAGTTGAGTCTCAGAGAGAGTGCAAGTAACTGATGTTTTTTTCACTTATCCTTCATCTGAGATTTCTTTAACATTGGGTCCTGTGATCGATCTATTGAACCAATAAAATTTCAGAATAAGGAATGAAATTGGTGGAATACCAGAGAAGAAATGGTATCAGAGCAGGTAAAGATAAAAGAATACAGAGAAGACAAAAAAAGATTGGATTATGAAAAGGGAAAAAAAAGACGGTGCAAAAATAAGAGAAAAACTATTCTGGAAATTCAAAGAACAATTCACCCTCTGCTAGAAAGAGACTTCTCTGTTTCAATTGTTCTCTTTTTGGGCCTTCAAGCTAAGGTTTCATGCCAGGACAAAAAAATTAACAGGATCCACATAACTTTAAATAATAGCCCTAAATATTTGCAGTACGTATCATTTATCGTACCAATTCAAATCCAGTAATCCCTTGATAGTGGGAATTTTCACTTCCTGCCACATTACCACCACATTGGAAGTTATGGTTTTTGTCCACCATTAAGAGTGGACACACTTAAATCTTAATTATCATGTTCTCCAAAACCAATTCTAGTGGCAAAGTACCGTAGGAGAACACAATTTTTGCACCAAGACTTATTGTAGACATTTCTCGTAGATGTTGATCAATAAATAACCTTGATCCTGCAAGTGATTCAATCTTTTAGCTGTTGTTATGAATGATGTTTGTAACCAGAGTTTGGTTGGTTTGCTGAAGAAACAATCTGGACTGCACACTCTAAAACTCCTTACTTATGTTTTATTCCTTCAATTTTCCAGCTGATTTACTTTCAGTTATTACGTTTTGTTTAGCACCCTTTATGCTTGACCACCAACTGTTGATTGACATGGCTGGTATCTGTTCATTGGCACTGTTTGCAGCTGTTGGCTGAGTGTGCTTGCAACCAGGGCCATCAAATGTCGCTTGATAATCACCCAGTGTTTGCACCTGCTTCCCACCTGCTGATTGTCAGTGTGCGTATATGGCATCTCCTGTTGATTGTCAGTGCGTGTACCTGTTGTAACTTCTGAATCTTTGAAACCTCTGCCGGGACCAAATGATTTTTCAAAGTTTGGTGAAGAGGACCTTCAGTCACAAGTGAACTGCCTCATCTCCCACACTTGGGAAGAGGAGGTTATGCCAAGGGTCCTCAGAGACACCATAATCATGGTCATCTTCAATAATGGAGACAAATCCCACCATGGTACCATCAGAGGGGTCTCTCTGCTGACCACTACAGGGAATGTCATCACTAGAATCTTCCTCAACTGTCCTCTCCCAGTGGGTGAAGAGCTGTTCCCCAGATCACACTGTGGATTTTGTCCACCTGGAGACTCACTGGGATGTGATCATCGCAGCACATGTCAACTCCAAGAAAAATGCAGGGAGCAGCATTAACTACGATACATGGGTTTCAACTGACCTCAGAAAAATCCTTGATTCCATCAATCAAGAGGAGCTGTGGAACACCCTTCTCAAATTTGACTGCCTTGCAGAAATTCATTTCCATCTTATGTCTGTTAAATAATGGCATGTAGGATGTAAACATAATAAACAGACCCAATCTCAGTGCCTGTATCTGTTTTTCTCCTTAGAATAGTACTTTGTATTCAGAGCAGGTTTGAGTTTTTGTTGGGTTGCAAGTTTGAAAGTAAGCAAAAGAATAATGACTTTTCACATGCTTATAGCGAGTTAAAGATATTGTCTAATGACTTCAGCACAAAATGTAGGTTGAGTCAATTGTGTGATACTCTGGGAGAGCTGCATTGTCAGAGGCACTTCTTTCAAATGGGAAGTCAAATTGAATTGAATTGGTTTATTATTGTCACATGTACTGAGATACAGTGAAAAGCTTGTCTTGCATAGCATTCATACAGTTCAATTCATTGCACTGTGCATTGAGGTAGTACAAGGCAAAACAATAATAGAATGCAGAATACAGTGTAACAGCTACAGAGAAAGTGCAGTGCAGGTAGACAATAAGGTGCAAGGTCATAACAAGGTAGACTGTGAGGTCAAGAGTCCATCTTATTCCTCAAACCATTTGATAGTCTCATAACAGTGGGGTAGAAGCGGTCCTTGAGCCTATTGGCATGTGCTTTCAGCCTTTTGTATCTGCTGCCTGATGAGAGGGGGGAGAAAAAAGTGAAACTGTCTATCTTGTCAGGTGGTCAGTAGAGGAGATAGCCCCAGTGTTGTGCTCAATACCTATTCCTCAGGTCATATCACAAATAACTATTAGGTCATTAAGATTTCACTACTTGTGGGAAGTTGCTGTGCCCAGATTACCTGCTCTCTTTCTTACAGTACATTACAACACTGAATACACTTCAAAAGTACTTCATTGGCTGCAAAAACACCTTGTCACTTGAGATTGTGAAAATCAGTGCAAAGGTACAAGCATTTCTTTCTTGCTTTGTAGATATAAATCTGAAAGTAGATCTCTATGGCATTATGCACAAGTAGGCTGGAGTCAGGAAAATGATTCTGATGGTCACCTCATTCCTGGTCAGCTTTTTTAAGACACCCTCAACACAAATTCAATTTGTAAATTCATTAGCTGAATCTGACAGAGCAAAATCATTGCAGATTTGATGTTTAAACATTCTGGATTAAATATCTGGCTTTTGCTAAAACAAAATACATTGCATTTGCACCTCAGCATGATACCTGATATGTGACGGATATCCACTGATGGAGCATAATATCTGTAGTTAAACTTACATTTGCAGGAGAGCACAAATTTGCTGTGACAGATTTCAACTGAATGTTGACAGGGAAGTTGGGCAAAAATGTGACAATAAAAAAATAAAGCTTTGGGACTAGGAGTACATGCTCATAACATGGCTAGGGTGCCAATTAATTATTTTCATTTGTCCTGGATGGTGTTGAGTTTCCTGAGGCTGTTTTATGTGTACCCATTCATGCCAGTGAAGAGCATATTATCACACTCCTGAGAGTCGCGAGATGATTTGCACACCTTGAACTTACATAACAATATGAGAATATAAGAAATAGAAGCAGGAATTTGCTCCCTCATGCCTGCTTCACCATTCAACAAAGTCATAGCTCATCTTCTACCTCAACACCATTTTCCTGCATTAGTCACAGATTTCTTAATTCTTTTAATGTCCAAAAATCTAATGGGTTTTGTTTTCAAAGTTTTTGTCAATCTCAGAACTCAATTTCCCCAGCCTTCTTTGTGAGAATTTGAAAGATTCACTGCCCTCTGGGTGAAGAGATTCCTTCTCATCTCTAGCCTTTTTATCTTGAGACTATGCCACCTGATTCTAAATACTCCAGCCAGGTGAATCGTTAACCTTGCATCTGCGCACAAGTTAGCTAATATGTTTCAAAAAAGGTCATCTCTCATTCTTTTGAACTCTGGAGAACAAAGTTCCAGTCTGCTCATCTCTCTTCATAGGACAAGTCCAACTCCTCTTCTGCACCTTCCCCCGCTCCCACATCCCACCCCACCACCCCCCCCACCCAACAATGATCATCACAAGGATCAGTTTAGAAAACTTATTTGCATTCCCTTGATTGTAAGCATATCATTCCTATATAGGGAGACCAGATCTTTACACTATAATTGAGGTGCATTCTCAGCAGGGGCCTACATAATTGCAATAAGATGTCTTTATCTTGTTATCAAATCCTCTTGCAATAATGCCAACATACCATTAGCCTTCCTAATTGCTTGCTGAACCTGCATGCTAATTTTCAATGACTTGTGTACAAAGAAATCTGATTTCTTTGTACACAATTTCCCAATTTTTTCAATTTCCCATTATACTAAAATGCACTCCTTTTTTCTACCATAGTGGACTTCATATTTTTCCACTTTATATTCCTTCTGCCATGTCTACACCCATTCACTTAGGCTGAACTTTGAAGCCACTCTCTAACTCCCTCACAACTCAGTCCTCACACAGTTTAGAATCATCACCAGACTTGAAAATATTATACTTGGTCCTCTCATCCAAGTCATTGATACAGATCATGAACAGCTGAGAGCCTGCACTGATCCCTCTGGCATCCCACTAGGCATAACCTCCCAACCCAAATATAATTCATTAATTTCTACCTTTATGATCCTCAATCCACACTAGTAAATTACTCCCAATCCCATGTATTTTTAATTTTGTTTAATACCTCCTTTTGTGGCAGCTTTCCTGGGATAGGGGATTGTGCTATGAGGAGAGATTAAGCAGACAGAGTCTGTACTCTCTGGGGTTTAGGAGAAGGAGGGGTGATCTCAATGATACATACAAAGTTTATACATGGCTTGACAAGGTAGATTCAGGAGTGATATTTCATCTGGTTGTCTATCTGGAACCAGACGTCACAGTCCCACAATAAGGGACTGAAATGAGAAACAAAAATCTCTGTTGAAGAGGGCTGTGGAAACTCACACTGAGTATATTCAACATGCACTTTGATAATTCTTTTGGTTCTGAAGAGAATCAAGGGATCAAAATCAGATTTATTATCACTGACTTATATGAGACGTGAAATTTGTTGTTTTGCAGCAGCAGTACAGTGCAAAGATATAAAATTACTATAAGTTATAAAAGTAAATAAATAGTGCAAGAAAAAGGAATAGCAAGATAGCACTTGTGGGTTCATGGACCATTCAGAAATCTGATGGCAGAGGGGGAAGAAGCTGTTCCTAAATTATTGAGTGTGGGTCTTCAGGCTCCTGTACCTCCTCCTCAATGGTAGTAACGAGAAGAGGACATGTCCCAGAAAATGGTTCTGACCTAAAAGGTCATCCACAATCTTATTGATTGGCAGAACAAGCATGCAGTGCTTATTAGCCTACTTCTGCCTTTATGTCTATGTTCTTATGTTTGACATGCTGTAACAATGAATTTGTATATTTTCTCCACTAAACACTACTATTTTTTGCTGATTACATCTTTGTAAAACGCCTTGGAATGGTTTTATCTGTTGAAGGTGTTATATAAGTTCAGGTTGTGTGAGTTGCTTCTAATTTGTTGCTGCTGTTGACACCTACCAAGTCTTCTCATGCATACAATTGCCTGACTATTTTTTTCTTTTTTATCAATGAATTTAATTGGGGAACTGATGGAAATTGTAAATGAATTGAAACATACATCACAATTCCCTGCCTAGTTCCGTATCCTCAAGATCATTTTGTTTTTTTTTGTTGAAATTTAAAGCCTGAACCTGAAGATTGAAAGTACATAGCAGGAAAGTAATGAGAATCGAGGATACCAAGAAGCATCCCATTGATCACTATCCACCATTCTCTGAGGAAAAGTCTTGATACCTTAGGCAAAGGAAAGCTGTGTTTCAAAACTAAAATATATGTGCTATATATCACAAACCAAAGTACTATTAGTTCTATTTAAGATATGCATATTGACAAAGAGACTTAAGGATCATTTGGGTGATGAATGCATCCCTTGAGGTGATAGGCTAGATCTGATCATTTGTGCAGTATCAGTGAGGATAGGCAGCAATACCTCCAACGCGATTATTCTCAACACTGGTGCCCCACAAGGCTGCATCCTCAGCCCTCTACTCTACTCCCTATACACTCATGACTGTGTGGCCAGATTCTGCTCTAACTCCATCTACAAGTTTGCAGATGATACCACCGTTGTAGGCCGTATCTCAAACAGCGATGAGTCAGAGTACAGGAAGAAGATAGAGAGCTTAGTGGAATGGTGTTATGACAACAACCTTGCCCTCAATGTCAACAAAACAAAAGAGCTGGTCATTGACTTCAGGAAAGGGGGCGGTGTACATACACCTGTCTACATCAATGGTGCTGAGGTCGAGCAGGTTGAGAGCTTCAAGTTCCTGGGAGTGAACATCATTGACAGCCTGTCCTGGTCAAATCATGCTGATGCCATGGCCAAGAAAGCTCATCAGTGCCTCTCTTTCCTCAGGAGGCTAAAGAAATTTGGTTTGTCCCCTTTGACTCTCACCAACTTTTACCAATGCACCATAGAAAGCATCCTATCTGTATGTATCATGGCTTGGTACAGCAACTACTCCGCCCAGGACCACAAGCAGCAGCAGAGAGTTGTGGACACAGCCCAGCGCATCACGGACACCAGCCTCCCCTCCTTGGACTCTGTCTTTACCTCTCGTTGTCTTGGTGAAGCAGCCAGCATAATCAAAGACCCCAACCACCCGGGACGTTCTCTCTTCTCTCCTCTTCCATCAGGTAGAAGATACTGGAGCCTGAGGGCACGTACCACCAGACTCAAGGACAGATTCTACCCCACTGTGATAAGACTATTGAACGGTTCCCTTATACAATGAGACGGACTATGACCTCACGATCTACTTTGTTGTGACCTTGCACCTTATTGCACTGCACTTTCTCTGCAGCTGTGACACTTTACTCTGTACTGTTATTGTTTTTACCTGTACTACTTCAATGCACTCTGTACTAACTCAATGTAACTGCATTGTGTAATGAATTGACCTGTACGATCGGTTTGTAAGACAAGCTTTTCACTGTACCTCAGTACAAGTGACAATAATAAACCAATACCAATCTGAAAGGCTTGTTTTTTTAACTTCTCTGATTCATTTTTTTTTCCAGCTAAATTTGAGGATGTTTGATGCTGACTTGTCCCTCAGCTTCATAATTTTTTTGGAAAAACTATAGCCAGGAACTTATTTTTCACTCCATGGCAAAATTAACTATGAAGCTTTTGCAACAAAGTCCTTATATTGGATACAAGGAGTCTGTTTTGGAATGAGATGCATACTCTGAAATATGGAATGAAATACAATTCGCTTTCTGAGGTAGAGAGTAGGTAATTCTGCCTTAATGACCTCATCTTTTTCTAGCAACAGACGCTTGGGAGCATCACCTCATCCAATTTCTTGACTAGGTCATATATGATCTTAACTTGGAAACATTTTATAATTCATTCATCATCATTAAATCAGAATGGAACTATCAATTTTTCAGGTGTTTGCGACCAGCTGTGTCACAGACTTCTCAAGAAAGCGTGATTATCCTTGAGTAGGTGATGGTGAGCCACCTTGGAACTGCTGCAATCCTTCTGGTGAAGGTGTTCCTACAGTGCTATTGGATCAGAGGTTCCAGGATTCAAACATAGCATTGTCATTGATGGCCACACCTCATGAATGTTTAGAAAAAGACATTATCGAATGTGCATTTTCCATAGAATTTAATAACTTGATGTTGGTTATCTGTACTTTTTCAAGCTGAGTCTGGCATTCCACTCTGATCAAGGGTCCTGCTTGGAGCTGCTAACTCTCTCCCTTTCAATTCAACTAAGCCATAAGGGTAGAACTTGTTAATGTCAAAGAGGACCATCAATTTTATTAATTTACACAGGATTATAACTAATTAATTAATCAGTTAATTAGAGTAAATGTGCAATATGTGGAATATTATGTAACAGAATTATCAGCTTTATTTGCTGACTCCAGATTAAACAATAGGAAGGGAAACAATTTGTATGGCATATTAATGAACCATGATTTTTTTCCATACAACTGTAAGATTGTGTCAAAAAATATCGAAGTCAACTTTAGTATTGGTTACCAAATTATTGAAATTTACTTTCTAATAAAATATCTTGAGCACTTTTCAGATTTAAAATTAACTATAACCAGGAAATCATTTTTCATGTGACAGCCAAACGAGACACAATGCTTTTGCAATGAAGTCCTTGTATAATAGCACCAAGGGGTTTGTACTTCACAATGAGGTGCATAGTGTGGAGTGTGGAATAAAATATAGCAGCCAAAGTCCTGACATTTCACTATAATGACAACAGACAGAAGTCTAGCAAACCAGGTGTATACAAATGGTTTCTGTGCTCTGTGGGGGGCCAGGAATCAAAGGCGGAGAATGTGCTCACTGATTTTTACTTCAATCCTGTGGGCAATTGCCTTGTGCACTCTGGAGTATTCTGCACAATCTTGGCCTCCTTACCTGAAAATGAATACTCTTGTTTTGAGGGAGTGCACTGAAGATTCAACAGACAGGTTTTAGGATTGGCGGGTTTACTGTATGAGGAGAGATTGAACAGACTGGGACTGTATACCCTGGAGTTCAGATAAGTGAAAGGCGATCTCACTGAACCTTGCAAAATTCTTACACAGCTTGACTTGGTGGATGCAGAAAGAAGGTTTTCCCTGGTTAACATGTCTACAACCAGGAATCACAGAGCCAAAATAAGGGGAAAACTGAGGTAGGAGAAATTTATTCACTCAGAGGATGGCAAACATTTTAATTCTCTACACCTAAGGGCTATGGAAGCTTAGTCACTGAGTCCATTCAAATTAGAGATAAATTTCTAGATATTAAGGCAATCAAGTGATATGGGGCTAGTGGAAGAAAAAAGGTAGAAGATCATCCTTGTTATGAATGTTCATGTAAAGACAGTGTCTGGAACATTTTACATGATTGTGACGAACTGTGGAGCAGGCTCGAAGGGCCAAATGGTCTACTTTTGCTCCTAGTTCTTATGTTCTTTTTATTAGAAACTGTGTATATGAGAGAAGAGGATGCAGTTCTTTTTTAATAAATTTATTGAGTAGGTGAACTTCACTCCCTTATTTGGCAAGTGAGAAATTTTGGGGTCAAATTGAGCCAAGCAAGATAAGGTTTTTAGGGTTCAAACTGCAGTTGAGAAACAATGGAAAGTGGTTCAGACACATGTTGTAACATGATATCCCAGCTCTTTGATTTTATGGCATATCCAATGATGACATGCATTCCATCTGCTTTCTTCACCATCTTATCTATCTGTACTGCCACTTTCAGGGTTCTATGGACTTGTATCTCTTCTGTTCATCAGCACTCCCTGGAGCCCTACCATTTACAAAAACTCTCCATTCATCAGCAGCTCCATACACCACTTTTCATGCCTCACTGATTATCACCTCATCCTCTCTCTGACATCCTTTATTGTTTCCTCCCTCCATTCAACATATAAATGAAACAAAAATACAAATTAAAATCCAAAATATGATGGTGGAAGTTGGCTGAATTATGATACTGGAGATAGCTGGCTGACCAGAATAAACCAAAGTATCTGAGGCTCGGATACATATCATTTTTTTTCATGGAGTCATTGCCACTCTCCCAGGATGACTGACTATTGCGATGCATGAAAACCACCTTTGAATTATGTTACCTAGAGCCATAATGGTAGTTGTCTGATTTTGCAAGGTAGCACATTGATTCCCCAGCAATCAGGGCAGCAGTCAGATCTTTGATACAAGAACTTTGCACTGCAATCGAAGCTGGTACCTTTGGTATTGTTTAGCAGGCAAGGTATCAAGGTTGGCTCCACAGTTCTGCTGACAAAGATGACTACCTATTTCATACGCGTAAGCCTGTCTAGAAGACTTTCCCATGCGCCAGCCATTTACTTAGGGACACCCATTAGCATTTGTCAATAGCTACCCTTGCAAAATCCTCTTTTGTCTCCACTGTAACCGAAACCACGTGCAACCTCTATCTCCAATAAAGTGACTGTTATAGCAACTTTTCCCCTTCTCTGGTTCATTCCCATGCATGTGTTGTAGTATTTCACCATGTCAACTCACTTATCTTTCATATCTATCTGTGAATTGTGGAGTAGGTAGCTACAAGAGTAAGTTCAATTATTGGTGGCTCCTTATCAGCCTGTCTTCTTCCTTTTTCTCCTTTGGCTGGGAAGTTTCTAGTTATTGAGAATTTGAAACAAGAAATGGTTAGGTGGAAGTAACTGGGAAAGGTGGTGGTAAGAAATGTGGGCTTTAAATGGCACACATCTCCCTTATAATCTTACAGAAAGGGAGACATATGCTGTTTATCTGCATACAGCCAGCTTTATTACTAAGCAAGCACTCTGGCAAATCAAGGTAGGCCTTATACAATAACCACCTGAAAATTAAAAAAAAACTGCAGACACTGGAAATCTAAAACAGAAGCAGAAAATGTTGGAAACTGGTTTCTGACTGAAGGATCTCCGAGTTGAAATGTTGACTCCGTTTCTCTTCCCACAGATGTGGCCTGACCTGTTCAGTATTTCTACTGTTTTCTGTTTTCATACCATTACCAGCTTCCTGCCGGTGGGGACAGCTTTCCTGCCTGTTCTCCACATAATATTTGTACTCCAATGCAATAGAAGCACTGATAGTTTATCAGTTAACTAATAGACAGTTATTGACATTCACATCTGGGTGCATTTCACACTTAGAAGTGACCCAAAGTGACCACTGGGAGGTCCCACTCAGGTCAGGTTTAACTATCGTTTTTACTCAATATTCAATCCAGTGGAGCGCAAAAGACTTGAGTTACACAACTAGGTTGTTCTCTTTGAAGACAAAGGCTCTGGCTTTTGCAAGGCCCAACAGGGGAACATTTTTAGAGTTTACTTTTGGCTCTGCAGTTAGCAGCTCCTTTGAGAAAATCCAATATAAGATGTAGAGGAGCTGCCAATACTAGTTTGCAATGCTGCTGGTAGCATTGCCCAGGTGCTAATCACACATCTATTTGAGTCATCCTGCCACTGTTGGAAGGAGCTGTGTGATCACTATCCAACTGAAATGATTTGAATAAAAGCCATCAGCAATACAAACAGTACTTTCTAACCCTAAAATGTCAAGATAAATAGACACTTAACCCCATCTCAATATCAAAAGTAGTTCAGGCCTCATACAGTGTTCTAGAAAATTACAGCCCCTCAACAAAATATAAAAGAACAAATGAAACATATGGATTTTATTTTTCTGTTTAAGGAATGCATTGCTATGACTGTACAGCTTTGTTTTGTTGTCTTGGTTATAGATTTATACATTGGATCTTACTATCTATCACTAACTGACATCAAATATGTGATGGATAACAATGAAGAGTATTTTTGGATGCGTACATCACTAGGCTGTAGTTTTCATTTAGTTGCTTTATTTTTCTTGACTCAATCCACCCAAATTCAGCACAGGCACCAAAGAAGAGTAAGGAAGTCAATGCAGAAAGTATGTTCAATAGATTTCCAACATCTTACAAAGTCCATTGCAAAAAGACAAACTGATACATGCGATACAAAGAGCTCAAAATGTGGAGTTTATTCAAGGGATCTTCACAGACTGTCTCAGGAAGTTTTTATATGAAACAAGAGACATAACCCTTAAAGGGATGACATCCTTAAAGACAAAATTACTGTTCAGAACCAATGTTACATAGACAAAAAACACTACTGCAGGCTTGTAATTCTTTGCACTCATTTACAAAACATCCTGTTAAAGGCTGTTCCCATCAACAAGGCGAGGGACTTAATAGTAATTTTTACTTCCCTAAAATTGTGCTTGATTGCAGATCTTTGTGAAAATTCCATCAGAATTTTAGTACACAATGACATTGATAAGAAAATTTTTCAAGTTTTGAACATATGTGTTCTTCAATTTACTCATAACTGTAGCTTATTAATATTGACAAGTGACTTAGCCTGTATTAAGGTAATTGTGATCAATTTAACAGAGTTTGACATTGGGATTAAAAATGACTGTTTTTTGTGATGAACCCAGTTTCAGCTGCATTCAAATTACATTTGGTTACCACTGTTAAATACAGAAAACAATACAAGTTTTTTTTAAATTACATCTGTTGTGTGAAAAGGTTCTTTTGGAATCTTAAAGATCGAGGGCTCTGGACACAGGCTTTGGATTTTAAAAATAGTTTAATCACAAAGGCAAACGTGGGGACAGAATGAATGGGAATGGATGCACACTCGCACACACACACAGGAGACCGCGGACGTGAGGGGGGATCACAACGAGGATGAGATGCACACACACACTCAAACACACAATAAACAAAGTACAGCTCATCAAGGGATAAATACTTCAATGCCTGAATACCTTGACCTAGACAAGCATTGGCTCTAACACTCCCTGGAATCTGACTAAGACACTCCCAAACCACATAGTGGTGCACAGTGGTCTCGGTAGCGTTGTTTCACTATTCCTGGGGCAGTTGAGAGAGAGAGGGCCAGGGCATTGCAACACTCTTTATAGTGCTGGGAGGCTGGGTGGAGCCTGGCCAGGTGATTTAGACAGGCCAATGGTTTGGAGGTCACGGCCAAAGGTGCCTGCCAAGGCCAATGATCAGGTAGTTCAGGAACAAAGGTGCTCTGCAAGTCCAATCCCTATGCCCATACCTGATGGGTGGGGTGGAGCCAAACCTTGATTAACAGTGGTGTCCCTTCTGATCCGAGGAGCAATGCTGTCCTCCGACCAGAGGGGTCAGTGTTGTTACTGTCACATGACAGCCATGTGCTCTCCTACTACAATATTTTATCGGTTGGTTGTTCTGTTTCATGCTGATAAATGAGAATGAGCAGGAAAACAGCTACAATTTTCACCAGAATCACTAATCCCCTGCCCTCCCCAAATGGAAACTCAAATCCATCAGAATTATTGTGCCTCACATTTTGCTTTCATAGTCTTCAAAAGCAATATTTGGTCCTTCTAATCATTTATACTATTGTTATATTTTTCTCACAATATTTTTTAAAGTGTTTGCTTCTGCATGAAGCCTTGTTAGAAGCATTTAACTTCATGTAGGTTGCAATGGAAAAAAGTCTGAATCTTGCTAATTATCAGTTTAATTAAGGCACTTACTTGATAACATTCCATAGAGCATGCTCAAACAATGTCAGATTGCTTTTCCTTGATATTCCACTGTGCAGTGACAATCCATGAAGTGTCTTGAGGCTTGAAATCTAACAAATTCAAAACACCCTCATGGCAGAATTAATGCATTGACTTTGAGAAGCTGACCTGCAGTGAAGCTTGAAATTTTTTTTTGGTATGTTGGCTGGTTTTGTCCACATACATCCTCCACCCAGCAGCTCTGCAAATCTCTCCCTCTCCAATCTGAGATATTCACCCTATCAACATGGAAAATAAAATCTGCCAGTTCTAAGCAAATCCCACTGAGTATGGAATCCAGAAGATGTTCTTGGGGATGCCGGTCCCCTAAAGGTCACACAATGACACTTCCCCCAACATTTTTGTCTTTGCTACTTTCACAAGCTTTTACATAGTATTTCCTTTGCTTCTCCAGTAGGCAAGTAGAATGTCTGCTTCCACATCCTGACCAGATTTAAAGTGAGAGGGGAAAAATTTAAAAGGGACCTGAGGGATTTTTTAAAAATAGTTGTGGGTATGTGGAAATGAGCTGCCAGAGGAAGCTGTAGAGGTGTGTACAATTGCAATGTTTAAAAATTGTTTAGACAGGTATATGGACAAAAAAGGTTTAGAAAGATCATGGGCCAAACACAGACAAATAGGACTTGTTTGGATAGACATCTTGGCTGGCATGGATGAGTTGGGCCAAAGGGCCTGTTTCCATGCTGTACAACTCTCTGACTCTTCAAGTGACCATTATGATTGTAGATTCTATTTTGTACTAATCTATTCAAGTTCCAGAAATGTTCTGATGTGTATTGGATTAACTGTGGACTACATGCAGTTAATGACCTGCACCTGTTTTCTATTTGACCCTTTTCTTGCAATCAGCATCCCTTGGGAATATCAGATGGTTCATTTAATCCCAATAAATAAAGTATTCCCACATGCCTATAGAAATTACATAGTGTATCAGTATTGTTTTGTAAATATTATTTAGCATATCATGGTTGAGATTTCTCTTGTGTTTTGCACTTATACCAGTGCATTGGCAAAAGAGGAGGAAAAATTGTAGTAATAACTTCATTTCATTAATTTTGAAAACCTAAAGCTAAAGTGATGAGATGGATTGTCTGGGACGAGCTGATGGGAATCAGAAAGAATTTTTAAAAGTGCGATCAGTGTAGTATTAGTGTCCATGGGTGCCTGATGGTTAGTGCAGACTCTCTGGCTTGAAGGGCCTGGTTCCTGATGTGTGCCTCTGTGATGTCTATGACAGAATAAAAAAAATGCCCCTGGAAGTTGTTTTCCCTGACTAGTGTATATTTAACAACCCTTCCTGACTCCAAATTAGAACCAGTTTCAGAGAACATTATTTGATGATGATACTGTATTGATTTGTTATATAAATGATTAAATAATTTCAACAGAGCCTACAGCTCAAATTGAATGCAAATAGAAATGAATCCTGCTAACATGAAGGAAAATGAAAACTGCAATCTGAACAGGAACATTTGTATTGCTGGAACATCTTTCATTACCTCAGGGCATGCCAAAGTGAAAGTCAGATGTACTTTTGCAATGGAGGAAACACGATCATTTGCATAGCAAGATCCCATGAATAGCCTCCAGTTTCAGGAGTTGATAGATTAATATTGTTCCAAATAACTATTATTCTCCTGTTTTTCTTTGAAAATTTTCAGGGGGCCAGCTGTGAAGAGAAAATTACACCAGAAAGGCAGCATTCTATATAGCACAGCACCCCTTCAGCACAGCCAAATAATGTTAATAGGAAATTGAGGTCACATTTAAACTCATAACTTTCTGACCCTATGGCAAGATCTTACCAATAAAATCACACTTGATACAATTAATTGCCAATACTAGCTTTAGCTTTCAATGAAAATGCAGTTCTACTTGCAGCACAGAAACGAGTTATTCTTCCGAACAGTCCACTTTCATACTTCTGCTCCACTCAATTGCAAAAACTAGGTTAACGTGTTGAAAAATGTAGACAACTGAAATCAGTTCTCTTTCACTAAAGTAAATCTCTTTCTTGCTCATTAGATGCATTGGCTTTGATTTGCCATTCTCATCACTGCAGCATTTTCACATCAGTTTGAGGATCAAGGAGTGTGGGTGATCTGTTATCAAAATTACTGGAGTTGAATACGGAAAGAGAGAATAACAGGGACAGAAAACAGAGCAAAGAAACAGTGCAAAAATGGGAAAAAGAACAAAGTGAGAAACTCAGAAAGAGGCTGTAGGAAGGCTGTAGAAACTCAGTGACTGTGTATATTGAGTGTGTGGTGGTCAGGTAAAAGATCAGGCATGAATTGATTGATTAGAGGATCAAGCACTGGGGGACTACATAACTCCAGCTTCTATTCCTTATACTATGTTATGTAAGAAACAAAGAAAATACCTGGTGTGGAAATTCATCTTTGGTTGCCTCTGCCCGTTGGATTCATTGAAGTCAATAGAACTGGATGTTTGAAGGGAAGAACAGCTGGTGGCCAATACTTACACACAGACAGCTGACCAAAGGGTGAATATCTCCCCCATGGTCTCTTTGGAAATTCCCCCCATTTAAGTGTGCTATATAGCATGGTGTGGGGTGCGATGGTGGTGGTAGGGGGATGTGGGGTCGTGGTAGGACTCTTGCAACTGTTTAAACAAACAAAGCTATGTGAGTTGAATGCTTACTCTTTGGTATGGAAAAAGGAAATGCCCAACATTTACTGAGATTAGGCTTCTGGTACATCCACTGGAGTCATAAGCAATTATTGCCTTAAATATGTCCTGTCAAACATTATCTCATTTTTCAGGACATAGAGGGAGGCCATTCACCCATTAATTGTATGCTGTCTCTCAGAGCAATCTCATCTGCCTCATTCTCCCATTTATTTACTAGTAACCTATTCTCTATTACATGCCCAACAACTCCTCCCTGAATCTTCTACCACCGAAACACTCTTGGGTAATTTACAGTGGCCAATTAACCTACCAGCATACCTTGTGGATATGGGAGGAAACTAGAATATCACAAGGAAGTCCACATGATCACTGGTAGAACCTTCAAACTCCACACTAACCACACCAGAAGTCAGGATCAAACCTGGGTAAATGGAGCTGTGTGGTAGCAGCACTGAGTACCGCTCTGGTGTATCTACCTGTAAGGAGAGATAAAATATATCTTACTGGAAGTACTCGCTAGGGCAGGCATTGCCCATAGTGTTTCTGTTAGCACCACCTCTTCCCCTCTTAATTATTATCCTTGACCTTCTGTCCTTCCCCAATTTAGACTCAATGTGATTCTAGTGCCAACCTTACTAGGTCATAAACCTTCCCTCTAATGTGGTTTAGTTGAAAATATCAGGAGGACAATCAAGTAGTACTATATATAACTGTGATGCCCATGGGCTAAACAAATAAATAAAACAATTATGAACTTATTTGTGTAAGGTTAGGAGAATGTGCTTTCCAGAGCATTGAGCTTCAGTTTGGCAATTTTTCCATTAAATCATCATGTGTCGATTCTGTATGCTTTCAGTGGGCATTAGCTTTGATTTATCAATGTGGAGGCTGCTTTGGTTCAGCATGTGAGTGTGTGCAGGTCAGCAGCTACGTTAAACTCTATAAAGCCCAGACAACTGCCTCCACAGAGTTGATTTTTTCTCTATAGGAAAGGCCATTGAAATAATCATGAAATGTCTGATTCCTTTAAGATCTTCTGCTAGTTGAACCTTGTTAATAGTGTGGAAGTATTATTCAGCACCAAAGTACTTGCCCTTATTGACATTTCTTCTTGTTCCTTCCAGCTGCTGGTCTATCAATCAAGGGCGACTTCCAAAAGAAAACATTCTCAATATGGATTTAACTGTTCCCACCTAACAGCAGTAAACAGAGTACTCACATGCAATTAGAAATGGTCTTTAACTGAGTCACGGAGATGTTGTGATTTTTCAGAATTGCAATCCAATAATAATTGCATCAAGAGGTGATCCTGTTTGACATCAGCCATTATCCGTAAACCAACATCCATTTACGTGGCCTTTGATTTCAGATCTTTAATCATGAAAAGACATTCCTAAAGCCCCTGAGACTGTCTTGATTCAGTAATATAAACCATTGCAAACTGAAAATTGCACTAGTTTATCAGCAGAAGTGTCATTTCAATTGCAGGTATTAACCAACTTTATTGCTTGCATAGAAAATGGCATCAATTATTCCAGCCCAAAATGGTGGAAATGATCTCAAAGGTATGATCAGTAATATTTTCCTGTTTCACTCTCAAGATGAGTTGTCTGAGGTAGAGGTGGTGGTTGGGGAGAGAGAACGTGTGGGTGGGGAGAGATGTACAGATAAGGGTTAGATATTCACTAACACAGGTGCTGGTGTACTAGGCATCCCCTGTAACACTTAATTTCAATGAAATCAAATCATTTTAATTTTGAGGCTCAATGCTTTGACCAGGAGACCAATTTCAAGTGTTTGGATGATGTTTTAAAGACATTAGTCATGAATTCAGGAATCCATTTAAATATGGTGGCCCATGAGTAGGAGCATTTTGACTACTGCAATCAATTTATGGAATGGTTATGCACAAGTAATATCTTAGAGATTCACTTGACTGCCACTATGGAATCCTTGATCAGACCATGGGGCAAGAATAATATCCCAAAGTTAGAGATATACACACATGAAAACAGTAAATTCAGCCCACCATGGCCATGTTGATGATCAAGCACCCATCTGGACAAATCACATTAACCAGCGCTTGGTCTGTAATATTCTATCCCTTTGTAATTCAAATGCTGGCCAAGATACTTCCTAAATGTTGTGAGAACCTCTCCCTACAGCAATCCCTCAGGCAGTGTGTTCAGATTCCACTGGGTGATAAAGTTCTTCTTCAAATCTCCTATCCCTTAAATCAATGCTTTCTACTTTGAGACACCTCCTGCATGGGGAAGAGTTTCTATCCTATTGATGCCCCTGTCCCCATTGCAAGGTTCACAGCCACATCCTGGAGTTACATTCACTCCCTGTGAAGGAATTGGACTGGTTAGGAGACTTGAAATTAAAACTGATGACCACTTCTGTTCATGAAGTCATACAAAAACAAAAGAATGGAATCATCAATAGAGCATTTTTTTTAAATGCCAAGAGGTTGGGAAATATTGATGGTCATAAAAACATAGGTGTTCTTGGATACAAGACACCAAAAGTAACATGCAGATGCCTCAAATAGTTATGAAAACAATGGTATGTTGGCCTTAATGGCAAGAAGCTTTGAGTGCAGGGGTGAAAATGTTTACCACAGTTACAAAGGGCCTTGGTGAGACCATACCAGGGGCATTGTGTACAATTTCAGGATCCTTCCTCATAAACGATAAACCCACTGAATAGGGTGCAGGTAAAATTCACCTAATCGGTTCTTCGATCAGCAGGTCTGTTACACGAGGAGAAATTAAGTAGCTCATGCCCAGGGAGACTAAAGAAACTGGAGGTGCTGGAATCTGAGCTGAAAAATAAACTGCTGGAGGAACTCTCAGTGAAGCGGCATCTGTGGAGGCAAAAGGATGGTCAATGTTTCAGGTTGAGACCATTCAGCCGGACTGAGAGTGTAGAAGGAAGATAGCCAGTATCCAGAAGTGGGAGGGAGGCATGAAGCAGAGGCTGGCAGGTGATAGGTGAAAGTAAATGAGGGGGAAAATGACATGCAGATGGAGCAAGGAGGGAGGGGGGGAGATGTGAGACAGAGACTGCTAGGTGATAGGTAGTTGGGGGGGCAGAGATGAGGCAGATGGAACTAGGTGGGGCAGGAGTAGGGCATAAGAAAGGTGAACCAAGAGAGAAGAAACCCAGGTGGATGGGTATATGGGTGATGGACAGATGGAACCAAATGGGGAAGGACAATAAATCTAGATCATGAGGTTGAGGAATGGATGGAAAAAGTGAATATAGCAAGAGATAACCTGGCTAGACTGGGTGGGGGGGGGGAGCGGGGGGTGCGTGTAGAGGGGGGCTGGAGATGGGAAAGGAACACAGGAGGTCCCTTTCATGAATGAAGAATGAGAAGTGACCTCATCAAAACATACAAAATTATTAGGGCTCAACAGGCTAGGAACAAGATGTTTCCCCTGGCAAACCAATTTAGAACCAGATGTCAGAGTGTTGAAATAAGGGGAAAGCAATTTAGGACTGAAGTAAGAAATTTCTCCACTCAAAGGGTGATGATTCTTTGGAATCCTCTACCCCAGGTAGCAGTGGGGGCTCAAAATTGGTGGCATCCAAAACTGTGATTGAGATATTTCTGGATATCAGAGGAACCAAGGGACATGGGGATAGGGCAGGGAAATGTTGTGGTGGAAGATCACCCATGATCTTACTGAAGGGTGGAACAGGCTTGAGGGGCTGAATTTCCTAATCCTGCTGCTAATCTTTATGTTGATATGTCAGGAAGGAGAGTATAGCAGACTATGAAATTCAGGAACCTGTTTATTGATTGCACCCACTGTCAAATTCCAACCACTATGCCATACCATTTATTTTCTTCTGAGATCACCATTTGCTGGCACATTCAACAGCAACTGAAGGATAGTTATTTCTGGTTTATAGGAGTTGGAGTGCAGGAAAAGCTAAGCTGCCATCCCATTTGTATTATGGGTCTAATGTACAATCTTCCTGCACAGAATCAAGGGATGATATTAGTAATGCGACCACAATGGTGTCTGAATCTACTTGAAATATTTTCTTCCAGAAATGGTGCTGGTAAAATTCCTGAAACTAGAAAACAGGATTCTGACTTCTGCTTCCTTAGAATAAGTAAATACTTAGTAAAGGAATGATTTTAGTTCCCTCAAATGATCTTTAAGCATCACAGAGCACTTCCATTGCTTACACAGCACAAAATCTGCTTCAAGTTTTCAATCCTCTTGTTCAACACTCGACACCTTATTGTCCATTTCCATCTTATGGTACAAATCTCCCACAGAAATAAGGTTTAACTGACATCTACAGGTTACCTGTTTGAGGCTCCCTTGGAGTGGTGTGACAGGAACTAATTTAGTTCTGTCTGAATCAGTCCACTAGTTACACATCAGGGAGTTGTTGCATCTTCAATTACACAACATCGAGGCTGCATCCACTGAAGTGACAAGCACACAGATTGGTACATGATGCAACATAACAGAGCAACTCATTTAGTTAGCTGTGCATCTTGTTTAACCATCAAGGGCATGGAGCCAAATTGATGTGCAAGAGCTGTCGCAAACAGGAAACCATGTGTGATTTTCTAACCACCAGCTACAGCAAAATCTCCCCCAGGCCTTAATTCAAACAAAAAGGTTGGCCAGAAGTTGTTCCATTCTTCTTAAAGTCTCATTCACCTGGCAACTGGTGTTCAGACAGGATGTTGGGCATAATGGAATTAGTTGTGCACAGAAAACATGCCTTTCCTCAGTCAGTACAGATTATGGGTCACAACAGAGTAAATTTACAGGAGGAACACTGCTTCTTTCGGGAGGGGCTGGGGGTGAAATTGAGACCTCAAGGGATATGTCAGGGCATAAAAACTTTGCTACTTAGAAGAGTCTTTAGGCCTACAAGTTTAAACTTCAAAACAATAAATCCATTGGATCCTTTTCCATTTGCTGTATCAGAGAAAGTGACCATCTTGCATGTTAATTACAAGATTGCTACAATTAAAAAAAAGATAAATCAATGTCTGCTGCCCATATTGGGTTCAAATCCCTGTACGTTGCAGACAGAATGCAAGAGTAACAGAAATACAGGCAACCCCTGCTGGTGGAGGGGCAGTGTTGGGGGGTGGGGGGGCATTCCCAGAAAACACACAGTCTGGATTGGATTTTCCATGCTGCATCATCTATGGATGCATGAAGGAAATTTGAAGAAAAATTGTGTTGATTTACTTCCCACCCACTCCCACATAAATTATGTGAGAGCTAATTTTTAATCTGTACCTCAGATTTTTGGGTACTGATTTATGAATTGTATAAAGGAGAATTTCAAGAACCTGAATGGCCAAAATGTGGGGGGTTCCTGTAAGGAATTTAGTTATTGAATTGCTGGGAAATTTTAATCACATGCTAATTAATGCTTTTTTTTAAATACAATCTGTCCATGAAGTTTCCAAGAACTCCCTTTTTTTAAGATAAGATTGATCCGGTGGATAGAAAAAGAGAGTGGACTGTATTTCCTGCATTTCTCTCACATCCAACAGATTAAATGGTCAATTACCTCATTCATTAGGACATTGTACAGCAGAGAGAGAGAGTGTGTGGGGCAATGAACAGGACCTTAGTACCTTAACACAAAGATTTGTGTTAGGGTTACAATTATTCACTGTAAGTGGACAGAAAGCCATGTAAGGAACCTAGGTGGAAGGATTAAATTACAAGGAGATTTTAATAGATTGAGCAAATGGCAATGCTGAGGGGAAGAGATTACAAGTTAGACAGATGTGAAGTCATCCACCACGGGCCCTAAATGGTTAGAACGTTACCTTTCTACTTTCTAGTTTTCTTTTTAAATGGTCATAGTATAGAAGCAGTGGAAGTCTAAAGAGACTTGGGGATCTGAGTATCATGTTAATTAAAATGTCAAGGACAGGCAGATAAAGTTATCATAAAAGGCAACCAGAATAATGTCCATAATCTCTAGAGGACTGGAGCAAGAGAGAGTAGACATTATACCATGCAGAGCTCTGGTTAGATCATACCAAAGGCACTAGTCCCAGCTGTAGGCCCCACACCTGGAAGAGAATGCTGGCCTTGAAGTGAATGCAGTGTAGATTCACCAGAACGATACCTGGATACCATGCTGTCTAGCTCAAAATCCAATGTGTTATATTAACACACACTTTCAAGTTGCAGGCTCTAGAACTTAGACGTCCAGATACGTTCAAGGTTTTCAGATATTAAATGGAATTGAATAGGGTAGATGGAGATAAACCATCGCTCTTGGTTGTGGGATCCAGGATTGAAAGATATTGTCTTAAAATTAGACCTGTGACTTTAAGGCATAAAGTTAGGCTATGCCTGCAGTGGATAGCATTTCACTGGAACTCTGTTCTGTAAATGGCACATTCATGTTGAATTAATTAACAATTATAAATCTGGGATGGATAGGTTTTTGAAAATCAAAATAACTGCAGATGCTGGATAGCTTAAACAGAAACAGAAAATGTGAAAGGCATTCAGCAAGTCAAGCAGTATCTATAGAAAGATAAACTGTTAACATTTCAGACTAAAGACTCTTTGTCAGAACCAAGACTGATAATATTTTTTTAAACCACAGGGAAAATGGAGTATGGCATAAAAGTGGCCCTCCATCAGCTCAGCATATCCCTAGCCCTACACTCTGGAACATCTGGATAACAAAGACACCCATGTGAGACTCCTATTTATTGACTAGAGCTGTACCTTCAATACCGTAATTAAAAACAATCTCATCTCCACACTCCTAGACCTAGAGCTCTGCACCCCCCTCTGCAATTGGATCCTTGACTTCCTAACATATCACAATAAGGATAGGCAGCAACATCTCCTCCCTTATTATCCTCAATGCCAGTGCCCAAGGCTGCATCCTCAGCCCCCTACTTTACTCCCTATGCACACATGACTGTGTGGCCATATTCTGCTCTAACTCCATCTACAAGTTTGCAGATGACACCATGATAGTGAGCCGGATCTCAAACAATGATGAGACAGAGCACAGGAGGGAGATAGAAAGCCTAGTGGAAAGGTGTCAAGACAACAACCGCTCCTTCAATGTCAGCAAAACTAGAGCTGGTCACTGACTTCAGGAAGCAGTGCAGAGTACGTGCTCTGTCTGTATCAATGATGCCGAGGTGGAGATGGTTGAGAGCTTCAAGTTCCAAGGTGTAAATATCACCAACAATTTGTCCTGGTCCAGCCACATGGATGTTATGGCCAAAAAAGCACATCAACATCTCTGTTTCCTCAGAAGGCCAAGGAAATTTGGCATATACCCATTGACCCTCACTAATTTTTACAAATGCACCATGAAAGCATCCTACTTGGATTCATCATAGCTTGATAAAGCAACTGCTCTGCCCAAGACCACAAGAAACTGCAGGGAGTTGTGTACGCTGCCCAGTCCATCACAAAGACCAGCCTCCCCTCCTTTGTCTCTGTCTGCACTTTCTGCTGCTCAGGAAAGCAGCCAACATACTCAAGGACCCCTTTCACCCAGACATTCTCTTTTCTCCCCCTCCCATCAGGCAGAAGATATAAAAACTGGAGAACATGTACCATCAGGCTCAAGGATAGCTTCTACCCCACTGTTATAAGACTCTTGAATGGAACTCCTATATGGTAAAGATGAACTCTTGATCTCTCAATCCTCCTCATCAAGGCCCTTGCACTTTGTCTTGAATGGTAGGACCCTGGGGAGTGGTATGGACCATATGGACCTAGGAGTGCAAGTGTATAGTTTGCTGAAAGCAGCATCACAGTTGACAGAGTGGTGAAGAAGGTGTTTGGCATGCTGGCCTTCAACAGTCAGGGCACTGAGTGTAGAAATTGAGAAGTTATGCTGCAGTTATGCAAGATGCTGGTGAGGCCACACTTGGAGTATTGTGTACAGTTTTGGTCACCCTGTTATAGGTGAGATGTTATTAATCTAGAAAGAGTTCAGAAAATATTTACCAGGATGTTGCCTGGATTTGGGGGCCTGAGTTGCAAGGAGAGATTGTGTAGATTAGGATTTTATTCCCTGGAACATAGGAGATTGAGGGATGACCTGATAGTGGTATACAAGATCATGAGGGGCATGGACAGAGTGAAAGCACAGCCTATATCCCCAGGGAGAGGGTGCTAAAAACAATGGAGCAGAAGTTTAAGATCAGAGGCAAGAGATTGAAAAGGGACATCAGGGGCAGCTTCGTCATGCAAAGGGTGGTGCGTATTTGGAATGAACTGCCAGAATTAGTAGTTGAGGTGGACACATTACCAACATTTAAACACCATCTAGATAGGTACGTGGATAGAAGAGGTTTAGAGGGCTATGGGCCAAATGCAGACAGATGGGACTAGCCCACTGGGCAACACAGTTGGCATGGATGAATTAGGCTTAAGGGCCTGTTTCCGTGCTGTACAACTCTACATGTACTTTCTCTGAACTGTAACACTATATTCTGCATTTTATTTCCTTTTGTACTTCCTTGGTATACCTATATATAAAATAATCTGTCTGGATGGCATGCGGATGAAAGCTTTCCCCCGTATCTCAATACATGTGACAGCAATAAACCAATTACATTCCAAGTGACACTGCACCAACAACCCCATTCACCTTACCCAACTACACCCTTTGCCATTACTGCATTACCCAAATCGTGGTCATCCAAGCCCTAGACCTCCAACTTCTCCCACTAAACCTAATAGTCTTGGTCACAGTGACAGGTGCAATGCCACTGCCATACCCC
This sequence comes from Pristis pectinata, assembly GCF_009764475.1. NCBI lineage: Eukaryota > Metazoa > Chordata > Chondrichthyes > Rhinopristiformes > Pristidae > Pristis > Pristis pectinata. The sequence continues at coordinate 47,297,123 of NC_067411.1, read as the reverse complement.
GATCACAGCACCCTACACCCTACCCACCTTCCAAATGGAGTACGAGGTGGAGCATTTTCATTGCTGGAAGCAACCTTTAGGCTTGCTCTAATGTTTCTGGGAAATAGACCAAGGTCTGGCTTCGATGATGGAGCAAGCTCTTGCAGTTAAACGGCCCAATGTTCCTGTGTTCCTATGTTGCTTGTCAGACGTTGTTGAAAATAATCTGGCTGATATATTTTTGTGCTTAAAATATTTCAACAAAATACTTTTCAATGATTATGGGAGGTTTCAGCAATGTGAAAGGTTATTCATAAAGATAACCACTTCCTTTCTTTGAATGAGATAGACAGTTCAAAATAATAATCAAGGTCTTAGTAAAAACAATGGAATTAAAGTGAATAATTTTAACTGTCATCTTATCTTATAGTCTATATGTAAGTGTGTCAAAGTAGCCAGGCTTTCTTTAGAGTTCATTATTTCCATATTTCCTTTCAAGATGGGAGCCCATTCAGCCGACTGAGTCTATGATAGCCCCCAGAGCATTCACATCCCCCCACTAATTTTTCCTGAAAGTTCTTCTCTCCACATTTCTATCAATTCTACCACCCCAACTACACTAGGGGCAATTTATAGTGGCCAATTAACATGTCACCATTTTGTTCTTAATTTTCAATTGTCTTCAAAAAGGCACTTTTATTAATTCAAGTGTTATAATTCCTGTGGGAAAGTTAACAAAAGTCAACACAGTATAGTTCAGCTGTTTAAAACAAAATATTCCAAATTTGTATTAAAGAACAAACTGAATTAATATCAGAACATCTGGTAGGAGTAAATTTAACAATGCTCATCTGTTGGTTAGAGTAATACAAAGGGAAAAAAAGAAAAAAAGAGGGAGAAGTTTGTCTTTGATTGCTGGTGTTAAATGGGTGGTCAATTATCAGCTGCCAGTTTTACTCTGCACCCAATCTTTAATTCCAATGAAACATTGAATAAAAACACCAACAGTGAAGATGCAGAGATCTTGGAGAGTTGTTGGGCTGAAGGTGCTCTGAGTCAGAGAGAAGTCAGGCCATGAAGGGTTTGCAAGACCAGGAACTAAATTTTAAAGCTGAGATATTGCCCAAATGATAAGATGTGTAATACTGGATATATTGATTGATTACAAGGAATAGGTGGATTACAAAATTGCTCTTTCTACTTGAGGAATAGGTGGGTGAGGCAGAATGTGGAACAAGGTGGACTTTAAACAATGTATGGAGAAGCAATCTCAATAGGCTGATAATCTTTCATTCTTTGAGAGTTCAAAAGAACATTACTAGGGTCATGAACTATTCCTGAAACAGTGTATTTCATTAAGCATTTGGTGTTACAGATCAGGAGGACAAACAATTTCACAAGTTTTCAAACTTGGTCTCTGGCATGTGTGGACCCTAATAACAATACAAGTCAGTTGGGATGAATAACCTGTTCTGCTGCTGGAGAATACATATCCATTTTTAAATGTTTCTATTTGCAAGTGATAAACTCAACAAAAGAAACAAACTTCAGATTATTTTGCTTAATATTATTTCTTAATCTTCATCTGTTCACTCTCCTATCAGTTTCTTCACTTCTAGTCTCACTTCTAACATTCTCAATGCTTTGTGGCTTAGAGCCTCATGGTTGTCTCATTTGATCAAAGTGCCTGCAAATTAAATTCAGAACAAGCCTTTATCATTGTGGGTTAGGTTTGCCAACTCTGTTTGGAAAATTATCCTGAAGTAATAATCAATTTGGAGGGCTATGGCCCCCACACAATCCCATCCCAGAACTCTGGCCATGACCAGGCTTAGAGCCCTGCCTTCCCATTCCAGTTTGGAAGTTATCAGACTTTTACACCCGATTGGCAGATTCTTGACTGTAGGTCCAACAGTCTATTTTCTCTATCTGCAGCATTTTATACAAGTACAGGAAAATTCTTAGTGAACATTTTTAATGCCATGAACATTTTTTGTTCTCCAACAGTGCCTTTGAGATTAATCTTTCACTATGAGAGACTCCAGGACAAACTGCTGACTGAAAAGTGGATGAAGCAAGAACTTCTACAGAGAAAAATGCCCTGAAGCAGTTTTCTTCTGTGAAAATTTATTCCAACAGCATTCAGGACTACTTCCTGGAATGGTTAGCTGTGCATTCAACTGGACGCCATGCAGTTTTAGATTAGATCCTGGATAATGAAAAATAATTAATCAGCAATCTCACATTGAAGGATCCTCTGAGGAAGAGTGACCACAGAATTAACATAGGGAAGTGGCAGAGGAGTTAAACAAATATTTTGTATCATTATTCACAAAAGGCAGCACTAAAAGCATCCCAAAAATAGCATACAACCAAGTGGCAAGGAACTTAAAACAAATCAATAGAATGCAAGTTTTAGGCAAACCCAGAGGACTAAGGACTGACAAAGCCCTTGGACCTGATGGCTTGCATCCAGGAGTTGAAGAGGCTGTTAAGAAGCAAGGTTCATTGCTGAAGATCTTGCAAAATTCTGGAAAGGTTCCTATAGCTTGTTTAACAGCAATCGTAAGACCCCCATTCAAAAGAATAAAAGAAAAAGTATGTCAGTTAGCCAAACATGAGCTGTTGGGAAAGTACTGGAATCTGTTATTAAGGGTTAATAATATTAATAACAGGACGTTTAGAAAAATCACAGCTTATTTAGGTAGAGTCAACATGGCTTTATGCAAAATAAATTGTGCTGGATAAATTTAAAGTCCTTTGAAGATGCAGCTAGCAAGGTGGATTAAAGTTACTGCATGAGATAAGGGCAATACATATGAGTAGATAGAGAACTGTTTAATAGATGGAATGTATTTTCAGATCAGCAAGATATTACAAATAGAATGCTTCAATGTCCGGCTATTCATGACTTTATTGTCACTATTATCAACCAACTATTCATTTTATTAATGACTTGGATGAGGGGGTAGAAGGGTGGTTTGGCAAGTTTGCAGACGACACAATGGTTGGTGGTGTTGTGGATAGTGTGGAGGATTGTCGAAGATTGCAGAGGGACATTGATAGGATGCAGAGCTGGGCTGAGAAGTGACAGATGGAATTCAATTTGGAGAAGTGTGAGGTGGTACACTTTGGAAGGACAAACTCCAAGGCAGAGTATAATGTTAATGGCAGGATTCTGGGTAGTGTGGAGGAGCAGAGGGATCTGGAGGTTCATATTCACAGATCCCTGAAAGTTGCCTCACAGGTGGATAAGGTAGTTAAGAAAGCCTATGGGATGTTAGCATTCATAAGTCATGGGATCGAGTTTAAGAGCCGTGAGGTAATGATGCAGCTCTACAAAACTCTGGTTAGACCAAACTTAGAGTACTGTGTCCAGTTCCGGTCGCCTCATTATAGGAAGGATGTGGAAGCATTGGAAAGAGTGCAGAGGAGATTTACCAGGATGCTGCCTAGTTTAGATAGTATGGATTATGAGGAGAGACTAAAGGAGCTAGGGCTTTACTCTTTGGAGAGAAGGAGGATGAGGGGAGACATGATAGAGGTGTACAAAATATTAAGAGGAATGGATGGAATAGACAGCCAGCGCCTCTTTCCCAGGGCACCAATGCTCAATACAAGAGGGCATGGCTTTAAAATAATGGGTGGGAAGTTCAAGGGAGATATCAGAGGAAAGTTTTTTACCCAGAGAGTGGTTGGTGCATGGAATGCGCTGCCTGGGGTGGTGGTGGAGGCAGATACATTATTCAAATTCAAGAGATTGCTAGATAAGCATATGGAAGAATTTAAGATAGAGGGATATGTGGGAGGAAGCGGTTAGATAGTCTTAGGTGAGGTTTAAAGGTCAGCACGACATTGTGGGCTGAAGGGCCTGTATTCTGCTGTCCTGTTCTATGATTCTATGACCTATGTTAATCACTTAGATAGAAGGACAGAATGTATTTTATCAGTTTTGTTCACAATTCAAATATAGGCAATAAAGGTGGAATGTGAATAGAAAAAGGCTGTAAGGGAATATCGATGGGCCAAAAGAGTTGGCAAAAATCAGAAAAGTACAACATGCAAGAAAACGCAAGGTCATGCACTTTGGTAGAAAGAATAATAAAAGCAGGGTTTAACTTACATAGTAAAGTAAAAAACTGATGATACTGGAAATCTTAAGTAAAAATATGAAAATGCTGGAAACAGTTCAAGTAGTACTTGTTGAGAAACAGGTTAATATTTCAGGTTATGACCTTTCATGAGAACTAGGACTTAAAATGTAAATGGTGTGAGACTATTGAACGTTGGCATTCAAAATGATCTAGTTGACCTTGTGCAAGAAAAACAGAAAGACAAAATGCTGATACAGCAAGTAATTAGAAAGTCAAATGGAATATTGGCCTTTATTACCAAGATAATTGAATATAATAGGAGGAAATTCTCACTACAACTATACAGGGAATTGTGAAGTATTATGTACAATTTTGGTCTCTTCAGTTAGGGAAATGTATACAGTACTTGATTTGGAGACAGTACATAGAATATTCACTAGATTGATTCCTGCAATGAGGGATTATATTAAGAGGGGAGTTTTAGCATACTGAGCCCATACTCTATGGAGTTTATAAGAATGATAGCGGATCTCTTTCAGTCATATGATTGAGGGACTTGACAGGTTAAAAGCTTTGAGAATCGTTTCATTTGTAGGGGATTGTTGGAGAGGGCCCAGTTTCAGCATAAGGGGTCAGCCACCTAAGACTGAGATGAGAAGGATTTTTTTTCTTCCTCACAAATCCACTAGTCTGGGACTGAAGATGCAGAGTCAAATATATTCAAGTCAGGAGGATAGATTGATTTTTGGACAATGGGGACCAGGCAGCAAGAGTACCTCTGAAGCTTTCAATACCTACCCTCGTTAACAATTTGAAATTGGTGAGATTTGCTTCAACATGTATGAAAGAATGAGAGGCAACAAGGTTGTCTTTTAAAGTGTAAAATTTATCAGTATCTGTGGGTAAAATCAGTGAGATTTATGAAAGCTTTTGCTGTGATTTACAAAGATTTGGAAAGAATGGCTGGGGATTACTGAGAAAGTTCATTAATAAATAATAACAAACGCTACCAAGGTAGACTCTAAGAGGAGGATTAATTGTCACAATGTTTTAATTTAGCCACTTTTGTTTGGAATGCATCAATCATTCTGTATGGCATATTCTGCACAACTAATAAGCCTACATTTTAGTTACAGCTAACAAATTCAATGGTAGATAAAGCATTCTGAGGAGACATATGAAATAAAAGCAGAATAAAACAAAGCTGATTGTAATATCTCAAACATCCTGAAACACTTCACAGACCATAAATTACCTTGACATGCAGTGAGGAAGTGCTGAGAATATGCAAAAGGATTGTAAGGATCAAGATGGAAGAGGATTTTTATCTGCTTTGCAGCTTCATGGTGATAACTGTCAACAATTGCTTCTAAATGTGTTTACTGTGACAGATGCAGTTACTGCTTTGCATTCAGTGAGATCCCATAGCCAACAATAAGCTAACTTGATAGTTTCATTGTTGACTTGAGGTAGGAATCTGACCAGGGCACCATAACCATTTGCCTAGAAATTCCAGTGTACTCTAAAGGCTGG